>NC_064619.1:175055167-175358198 GCF_023898315.1 Schistocerca nitens
GGGCGCTCCAGATGATACCCTCACCTCCGAAGAACACTCACCATCGAGGACAACGTACTCGGTTCTATTACTTAAGAAGTCTTAGAGCCACTCACATACTTGGGAACCAATCCCATATGCTCGTACCTTAGTTAGGAGTCTGCAGTGGGGCTCCGAGTCAAACGCTTTCCGGAAGTCAAGGAATATGGCATCCGTCTGATACCCTTCATCCATGGTTCGCAAGATATCATGTGAAAAAAGGGCGAGTTGTGTTTCGCAGGAGCGATGCCTTCTAAAGCCGTGCTGATGCATGGACAGCAACTTCTCTGTCTCAAGGAAATTCATTATATTCGAACTGAGAATATGTTCGAGAATCCTGCAACAACCGATGTTAAGTATATTGGTCTGTAATTTTGAAGATCCGTCCTTCCACCCTTCTTATATACAGGCGTCACCTGCGCTATTTTCCAGTCGCTCGGGACTTTACGTTAGGCAAGAGATTCGCGATAAATGTAAGCTAAGTAAGGAGCCAATGCAGTAGAGTACTCTCTGTAAAACCGAACTGGAATCCCATCATGACCTGGCGATTTATTTATTTTCAACCCATTCAGCTGCTTCACAATCCCAGGGATGTCTATCACTATGTCCTCCATACGGGAATCTGTACGAGACTCAAACGGCGGTATGTTTGTACGATCCTCCTGCGTGAAAGATTTCTCAAATGCTAAATTTAAAATTTCAGCTTTAGTTTTGCTGTCTTCCGTTGCCAGGCCAGACTGATTAGTGAGTAACTGGATGGAAGCCTTCGACCCACTTACCGATTTTACATAACCCCAGAATTTACTTGGGTTTTCAGCAAGATATTTTGCTGAGGTATGACGGTGGTAGTGGTTGTATGCTTCGCGCATCGCTCTTTTTACAGCAGCACGAATCTCTACTAACTTTTGCCTGTCCTCATTCTCCCGATCTTTCTTGTACCGCGAATGCAACTGCCTTTGCTTCCTGAGCATTCTCCGAATTGCGCTGTTAAACCACGGTGGGTCTTTTCCGTCCTTAACCCACTTTTTCGGCACATACTTGTCCAATGCGTGATTTACCATGTGTTTAAAATTTGCCCATAATTCTTCCACGTCCATCGTACCGGAAGTAAATGAAGTCGATTCATTTACTAAGTGGGATGCTAACAACCGCTTATCTGCTCTTTCTTGTAAGAATACTCTCCTGGCCTTCTTGACCGACTTTTTAACTTTCGTAACCATAGTCGTAATGACAACATCATGATCACTAATCCCTGTCTCAACACTGACACCGTCGATGAGGTCTGGTCTGTTCGTGGCTACCAGATCTAAAATACTGCCATCACGAATTGGCAGTAGATTTAGCTGCTCAAGACAGTTTTCAGATAATGTGTTCAAAAGTAATTCACACGACGGCTTGTCTGTACCACCTGTAATGAATCCATAGACATCCTAGTCTATACTAGGTAGGTTGAAGTCGCCTCCGACTAATATAGCATGATCCGGGTACTTCTGCGATACAGAATGTAGACTCCCTTTGAATGATTCTAGAACTGTCACGGTGGTACCTGGTGGGCGGTAATAACACCCCACAATTAACTTTATTCCCCTAGCCCTGTTAAACGTGTCCAGATAACTTCAGCATCACACACTACTTCGACCTCAGTAGACACAATATTTGTCAACTGCAATGAAGACACCAACTCCTACGGTGTCTAATCTGTCTTTCCGATACACGTTCCAACCCTCACTAAATATTTCAGATCTCAGTCCCGAGAATAATTTGCGCGCCACACGCTTCCTGGAGGGCAGTAAATTCAGGAACTTTATTCCGAACACTCTGAAAATTTACTGCTAATATCTTGATAGCTGAAGCGTCTTTACACTGAGCGCGTCCTGATTTCCCTGCCTGCACGTCGACTGGTGAGTGCTCATCCGGACACTTCGCACTACCGCCTAGCCTAAAAAACCCCCATGTGCACGCCACAAGTACTCTGCTACCCGAGTAGCCGCTTCCTTTGTGTAGTGCACCCCTGAACTATCTAGGGGCGTCCTACAATTCCCCACCCAATAGCGCAAGTCTAGAAATCTGCAGCCAAAACGGTCACAGAGTTGATGAAGCCTCTGGTTGAGACCCTCCACTCGGCTCCAAACCAAAGGACCCCGATCAGTTGTACAATGTCCAGTTTGGCTCGTCTTGTCGGCGGTTGTAGAAACGATCCTGAGGCCCTCTTGAGGTACCGTACGGAACTGTTGCTGGTACTGAGTGGAACCGCGTGTCGGCTTATATTAAAGTTTGTCGGGTAAATCTCCACTTGGGAACTCTTTGTGTGACGTGAGGTGAAAACATAATCTTATCTCGTGTGGCCTCTAAGGAGGCTAACCGTAACTATGGTGCATCAGAGCTGTAGGCTGCTCGGAGCTCTTCCACATATGGCTGTGATCCGTGCCTTCCAAAGGGCTCAGCAGTTCCTATTGTTTTTCCTATTGTTTGAGTTGGCTGCACGAAATCAGATTTATTCGTGCTGATAATATGGTGCAGTGTATTTTGTGTCTCACAGCTAGCTTAAAATCAATTCAGCATCTCTAACCTATAGAAAACGGGGTAGTACTTTTGACCTGTTTATATAGGTACTTCAGGCCGTGGAACTTCTGCTAGCCCCAAAGATTAGATTAGGTTAGGTTAGATTTACTTTCATTCCAATTGATCCGTAGTGAGGAGGTCCTCCAGAATGTAGAACATGTCAGAAAAACAATAATACATGAGAAATATTTACAACTGAAACAAATAAGCTTATGTACTTTCCACAGGTCCCAAATGGAATAATCGTCATCTTTTTTAATGAACACTATTTGAAAGAATCATTTTACAAACACTAACGCACTGAATTTAAAATATTTTTTTTTATTTATAAGGTAAGAAACATGAAATAGAACTACTATAATACTTATTTACAATGAACACATTACTGAACTGAAATGGTGCAGAAGTTAGATTGTACTTACACACACACACACACACACACACACACACACACACACACACACACACACACACACAAGCACACACACACACACACTTATTTACAATGAACACATTACTGTACTGAAAGCCACCAATAAATCCTTTAGGCTTCTCTTAAACTGAATTTCATTGGTTGTTGAGCTTTTTATGGCTGCTGGCAAGTTATTGAAAATGTGTGTTCCTGAATAATGCACACCTTTTTGTACAAGAGTAAGTGACTTTAAATCCTTGTGAAGATTATTCTTATTTCTGGTATTGATTCCATGAAAAAGTGATATATTTTTAATAACAAATTTCATTAAGGAATAAATATATTGGGAGGCAGTAGGTAGTATCCCTAGTTCCCTAAACAGGCCTCTGCAGGATGTTCTTGAGTTCACACCACATATAACTCTTACTACACGTTTTTGTGCCCGAAAAACTTTAGCTTGGCTTGATGAATTACTCCAAAAATAATCCCAAATGACTTTATGGAATGAAAGTAAGCATACAGGGTGATTCAAAAAGAATACCACAACTTTAAAAATGTGTATTTAATGAAAGAAACATAATATAACCTTCTGTTATACATCATTACAAAGAGTATTTAAAAAGGTTTTTTTTCACTCAAAAACAAGTTCAGAGATGTTCAATATGGCCCCCTCCAGACACACGAGCAATATCAACCCAATACTCCAACTCGTTCCACACTCTCTGTAGCATATCAGGCGTAACAGTTTGGATAGCTGCTGTTATTTCTCGTTTCAAATCATCAATGGTGGCTGGGAGAGGTGGCCGAAACACCATATCCTTAACATACCCCCATAAGAAAAAATCGCAGGGGGTAAGATCAGGGCTTCTTGGAGGCCAGTGATGAAGTGCTCTGTCACGGGCTGCCTGGCGGCCGATCCATCGCCTCGGGTAGTTGACGTTCAGGTTTCATAACTAACCTTTTTCGTAGGACTCTCCATACAGTTGATTGTGGAATTTTCAGCTCTCTGCTAGCTCTGCGAGTCGATTTTCCTGGGTGCGAACAAATGCTTGCTGGATGCGTGCTACATTTTCATCACTCGTTCTCGGCCGTCCAGAACTTTTCCCTTTGCACAAACACCCATTCTCTGTAAACTGTTTATACAAACGTTTAATACACCGCCTATCAGGAGGTTTAACACCATACTCCGTTGGAAATGCACGCTGAACAACTGTCGTCGATTCACTTCTGCCGTACTCAACAACACAAAAAGCTTTCTGTTGAGCGGTCGCCATCTTAGCATCAACTGACGCTGACGCCTAGTCAACAGCGCCCAAGCGAACAAATGTACAACTAAATGAAACTTTATAGCTCCCTTAATTCGCCGACAGATAGTGCTTAGCTCTGCCTTTTTTCGTTGCAGAGTTTTAAATTCCTAAAGTTGTGGTATTCTTTTTGAATCACCCTGTATTATGCCAGCTTTTTCATTTTTATATCCCATGTGTCTGACACAATTCGCATTGCAAATAGAGATTTGTTAAGACGCTTCAGCAGTGCCAGCCCATTTGATTTTACATTCCTGTGCTTTCGTAAACGTTTCCCTTGTGTTTTAGTGTCTGCTCTTACGAAGCCGCTATTCTCAGCTCCAGTGCGACTGTGCTTCAAGTCTCTGCAGACTGTTCGTGGTCACGGGCACGCCTCATGCTTTTGCAGACTGCCTGCTGTACGCCATCGGGAAGCCTGTGTACCATCGGTGGACGGACATGACTTACGGCAGTTGGATGCGAGACGCCATGCCGCGGCCTGAAGCCAACGCGGAGAAATTCTGGGTCACCAACGAAACTGACCCGTACCACCTGTACGAATTCGCCAACAAGACTTCCTTCAGCAAGGACGTACCGACCAAAGTCTATAAGCTCGACCACCCATTCAAGGTAAGTACCGCAACAACTGTCGCCACACGAGATCCTCTTTGCAGTCTGCGTGTGTGTTTACATCGATCGCCAGTGATGAAAATTTAAGCTCGGGCGCGCAGCCGAGTAATCGGGCAGCTGTGCGTGACACCAAAATTAAATCACGCGTCGTGCTAGCAGCGATGCGTGCAGTCCGCGCTTCAAACAACGTCCTGTCGCTCAAAGCCGTGCGACTCGCGCTCCATCGCTTCCCACGTATTTAGTAATAATTTTTATTATTCCGTCAGTAAACTATGGTAACGTCGGTTGTTACTCCTAAGCAAATTGCTACGAGGCAACGAGAAACAGTCCTTCTAGGTGTCACGTACAGATAAAATAACAAAATAAAAAGCGAAAATTATGATCAAACATTATTTACACCCCTTACACGGGTCCAGTATTCTGAACGTAGGACAGCAAGATCTTCGTTTCACCTCAGATTTGGGTCTGTGGAGGTTTTTGTAATCATATGGTATATAACTATTTCTTCATATGTGACTAGTGTGATCCACGATCCAGTTGAAAACAGATTGCAAAGATAGTACGCTAACAAAGACTCTTATCAACTTTGCGCATCATTCTTGATGATCTCTGTTAGGTTACATTAACAACGAAATACTCTCTTTAAAGAGCCTCCGTGTCTTTTTACTAACAAAGTGTTAACAAAGTGAGTTTGTACTATTGATGAAGTAAGTAGAATTCCTCCTCTCTTCGTCCAGATTTACGTTTATAGATATTTTAAAACAACGAAAGCCACTAGTTTGTCTGAATCGGTTAGGGTGCCCTCACTTTTCCATTTCTTCCGTTTGTCCCAAAACCACAACAAGATGCCAACAATCCTAGTATATGTGACACAGTTTTTAACACACCCAGTAGTCTGGCTAGATTCGTCCTATTGATGGATGCACTGAGCCTAGTTCACTCATTGTCAATTGACGCTTGTCGCTTATGGTAAGTGGATAGTTTAGACGTTCTAACACAACTGTATCAAGGTACAAACGAATTTTCGATTCTTCGTCTACCGATACTTTCTTCTCCCTAAATTTTAATGAAGATATATTAATGTGATTCACTGGCATAGTTATTAGTTTTATTCCATAATTCGGCCACCCTTAATTTTCACCCGCTTTTTTATTCTGAAATAATATTTTATACTTCTTTAATTGTTGGTGGTTCTGAATCTGGTTTATCAGAATTATTCTGAGAGAAATCGAATTTTTCATGATTGAGTTCACAGTTCAAGAGTTTCTCAGAGTATTCCGCTAATATCCTACAATTTTCTGCATTGTTGTGAAGATTGTTCCCATTAGCATCTCGAAATTCAAGGGTTGATGCTTTTTATTTTGATAGATTTTGCTTGAAAGTTCTGTAGAAGCTTCTTGTGTTGTTTTTTGTAAACTCCTCATCAAATTGGAGAAGAGTGTTGTTTTCGTGTGCCTTCGTAACCTTATTTGTATTTTTATCAACCGTTTTCATAATTATAACGAAATTTAATCAATTTTTCTCTGTTTCTTGCGATTGCCTGGTGGCCAAGACTATTTTTTTATTGCAATGTATGTATCACGTTCCATCGCTCATGATGTTTCATTTGTTTTATTTTGTATTTTTTGTTTTTGATGCTTCAGTTTCCAATTTTTTGTTCAGCAGAGAACTGAAGATGCCACAAAGTAACAACAGTCATCGGAGTGAATGCAGGGATATGACTACGGAAAGCAGACTGACATGAATCCAGGAGGAAGTCAGAATGCCTTAAGAAAAACAGCATGTATATTACTTGGCAGGATGCATGAGAATCTCCTAAAAGGACCTGCTGCGCAGTTCTCAAGTGATCTCAGAAGAAACTTCCAATCACCTCTGATTGAGAGTTCCCGCACTCCATATGACCTCCGAATGACATCCAAATGGCACACTTCTCTTTGAATTCACGGTGCTCCCAGGCGGATCGATTGATCTCACCCCTCCAATAAACTCTGATTCCTCTTGAACCGTTACTAAGAACGTAAACCATGCTTCATTCACAGTCCCAGTTGAGGGATATCAGAAGTTGATTAGCTGATCGTAGAAATGCTATATGATGTGACACCAGTTGTTTTCCTCTTCTCTCCTGTTAAACAAAAAACGCAACTGATTGACGTGGATAAGGGCCACTAAGCGTTTTCTTTCAGTAACTTTTGCATTGTCACATGTCCTCGTCGTCTGTCTGTACCTTTTCCAGTATGTAGCAGGACATGGTGTATGAATGTGTGGGATTTTTGAAGATGCAGACAGACGAACCGTGCTTTTGAACGTTAACGTTGAGCGTGCTGCTGAATGCCCAGAAACGATGCGTCTTGGGCATAGGGTATATGTGCCGCAACGTGGTATACGCGATCAAAACATGCCGCAGCGGCAGTCGTCGGGTGTTTCTGGTTCGTAAATCACACTGTGTACGAAATGCGCGCGCGTAAAATTCCTACGTTAGCTCTGCGTGGGTATTAGCTCTATTGAAACGCATATCTCGTCCATTGTCGATATGCTAGACACGTTGTTCTGTCTGTAAGATACGCAAATAAAAACTCGAATATCTATGGACATGATTTAAGGCAACAAGGAAAGTACCATGTCCAGCCAATAAGGATACAGCGCGATACAACTTCACAATAGCGCGATACAAATTTACTATAGTTCTCCAAATAAGATAAAAAATATTACATCATTCTCACTCTTCAGTAAAACCCTAAGGTCATACTTAGCCTTAATCACTGCTCCTACTGAGCAACAGAATCTTTACAACTTGTGAATTTCAAAACGTAAAAGAGAAAAGGGTGAAAACATCGTCCTGCATGTAATGCAAGCTGCCCTATAGATTAAGCCAATCTACAAACTCACTCCTCAGAAAGAGCGTTGTTATATTTACGTAACATCGAAATTGTGGTAAGTACTCAAATTAATCAGATAGTGTCAGAATCTATCAAAAACGCGAAAGCTAGAAAAAAAAAAAGAAATATGTAGACGTAGAAGTGGGCTTCGTCAACGGACAGAAATATTACTTCCGCGGTATGATACTGATGGGCAGCCGGCCAGAGTGGCCGAGCGGTTTTGGGCGCTATAGTCTGGAACCGCGCTGCTGCTACGGTCGCAGGTTTGAATCCTGCCTCGGGCATGGATGTGTGTGATGTCCTTGGGTTAGTTAGGTTTAAGTAGTTCAAAGTTAAGTAGTTCTTTCGAAATGTGGTGCTACAGAAGAATGCTGAAGATTAGATGGGTAGATCACATAACTAATGAGGAAGTATTGAATAGGAATGGGGAGAAGAGAAGTTTGTGGCACAACTTGATCAGAAGAAGGGATCGGTTGGTAGGACATGTTCTGAGGCATCAAGGGATCACCAATTTAGTATTAGAGGGCAGCGTGGAGGGTAAAAATCGTAGAGGGAGACCAAGAGATGAATACACTAAGCAGATTCAGAAGGATGTAGGTTGCAGTAGGTACTGGGAGATGAAGCTTGCACAGGATAGAGTAGCATGGAGAGCTGCATCAAACCAGTTTGAGGACTGAAGACCACAACTACAACAAGTTCTAGGGGACTGATGACCTCAGAAGTTAAGTCCCATAGTGCTCAGAGCCATTTGAACCATTTGAACTGTGGGGAAAAGCTAATTTTTTTTAGTAATTTTGAGTAGTTCTCTTTGTAACATAGACGCGAGCACATGTCCGCGCCACTTCCATGTGGCACCCTCGTTGCGAGAAACAAAGTGCTTTGTGAGCAGAAAGGAATAGCAAATGATTGTTAATGGTAATAGCAGCTAGATAGCGTGTTTTTTCATCATTTTGTGAATTTTGGCGGTTTGGTTTGGGTCGTAAGTCCATGCCATGTGTAAATGAGCGCTCTAGAAGCCACAGTATCTAGGTTTTGCAATGTTTAATAACGTTGGAGGAGTCATAGATTTATTCCGAATTAAAGGAGGTATGCTTTACGTAATTAACGTTGCTTTTCTGTTGGTTTTCTCTAATGCTAACTTTCTTTTTTGTGTGCTGCGGCCCCGTGGTGTATTAGTATGCCTGTGGGTTATATGAGGCAGGAAGATATTAGTGTGATGTTTCATGGATCTTTTAAGAACAGTTTATTTGAATTTAGTTTTTTTAATATTAAGGTACAGTTTCTGACTGCTTGGAACAGTCACATAAGTAGTAATGATCTTTCATAGTTTCTTTATACGTCATGATTCGCATGCAATTCGATCTCATTCACAATAATCTTTGACAGTGGCCTTCCGCCATCCTCGCACTGAAACTGATTGACCAATTTTATTGAAATATTTTAAAAACAGAACACGGCTTTCACCATTTCTGCCAGCGCGTATTTGAATTACATGAGAGAGAAACCTGTCACGTCATTCTCACTGATGACACGCATCTATATTATCACAATCAATTAAAATTGGTGTTGTCTAAATTCTGTAATTAGTTAACATCTCCTCTGGGCTCACCTCTCGTGCGCAGATGAATATGTGTATTCCCAGGCGTTTCATTCTGCAGCTTCCCTATGTGACCGTGCTTCCGCTTTAATTTATACAGCAGTGATATTTCGCGTAATGCTTCGCTGTATACTTCAGCATTACATGCATCATGGGACTGTTGTTTGCCCTAGAGACAGACAGAGAGAGAGAGAGAGAAACTAATTCCGCCCCCATCCCTCCCCACCCACCCCCTCTCCCCAATCTCCTCATAGTGTGACCATTCATAGCGTAAACGTAAGAGACCAATTAGGAACCAGAAGTAATACCAACGTATGCAAATGAGTCGGGAGAATACACAAATATGTGTTAGAATTACAGACAGTTGTTACCTTTCCTACCCAATTATTCGATGATTAACTTTATTTCACAGCTATAAACCAATAGGAGCCCCCGTCTGGTCACCTTAAGAGATGCTAAATTAAGTAGTCATTCGTTCACTCTCTCCCACCCCCTCTTGACAATTCAGTAGATCTGTGTTGTCAGACATGAGTAAAGAAAGCGGTTACCGCCCCCATTACCTAGAGCGTTGGTTTTGTGTGCTTGTCGCGTTACCCGTTGCATGAATTAGTCCTTTTCCATTACATCGTTAATTAAAATTAGTCTTTGTAATGAATTACACAACAGAAAGAAATTTTCATGCACACTTAATCTCAGCATGCAGCAGGGGAGGGAGATAAACAGCACAGTATCATAGTATTACAAGAGCTCAGTTCGCTCTCAATTGCTTCATGTCTAATAGCGTAAAGCATAAAAAGCCACTAAAAAACAGAATAGTAAGGCAACCTTGCATTCTGTTTGACTAAAAAGATCCCTATGCTACCCCTTCTCGGTAGTTTTGTTAATGTTTCTCCACTCTTTCTTACAGGGCGCTGAATTTGTTATGCTATCATCTTTGTCATTAATGGGCTTAATCTGCAGTGTCACCCGATGAAGACTGGCGCTGGGTAACTACCCTGAATAAAGGCCCTAACTGCCTGATGTTACTTCGAGAAGTCTGTGGGTAGCGCTTGTCGTGTATAATGGGAACTCTAGCGTCGAACACTGGCCTCTGTTCTTGTGCTGCCAATCGTTGGCTGCCGGTTCCCTAGCGGCTTACGTGACGGATTTTGTTGTGAAAACCGCAGTGAATTCCCTCAGCTGTTTTCCTTCATTCCTGAGCTGTTGGGAACGGTGCAGCCCCACTTGTTCATAACAGAAAAGCCTTAGTGGCTTAGCACAAGCGTCTTAGACGATTGGCAGTGAGTGGTATCCCTCAACTGTCAGATAGCTTGAACAAAGACATCCCTATTAGAGCGCAGTTAAACCGTCTTCTGTGGCTTTCGGAATATCCAGGCGCGGCCTATGTAGAGCCCTTTTGTCCTGAGCATTGGGCTGCTTAGTATTATAGTATCAATACTCAGGCTAGTTGGAATCTGAATCACAGTCGTGCACAGATGTTTTATAGGGGAACAGAGGATCTGTCAGTTGAGTAAAAAATAATTTCATGAATCTACAGAACGTAAATTCAACAGTATTATCACATCGTCAACTGTTAATCAAGATACAGTCACACAGAATTTATTCACTTAGATGTGACTGGCTCGATGAATATTTTACTAATAGGACCCACTGCCTTATACTAGAGACGAACGCTCTACAGAAACGAAAGTAACATCGACTATGCCCCAAGGAGCCCGCCCGGTTGGCCGTGCGGTCTAACGCACGGCTTTCCAGGGGGGGAAGGAGCGCCTGGTCCCCGGCGGATTTGTGTCGGGGTCCGGTGAACCGGCCAGTCTGTGGACGGTTTTTAGGCGGTTTTCCATCTGCCTCGGCGAATGCGGACTGGTTTCCCTTATTCCGACTCAGTTACACTATGTCGGCGATTGCTGCTCAAATAAGTTCTCCACGTACGCGTACATCACCATTACTCTACCACGCAAACGTAGGGGTTACACTCGTCTGGTGTGAGACGTTCCCTGGGGGGTCCACCGGGGGCCGAACCGCACAATAACCCTGGGTTCGGTGTGGGGCGGCGGAAGGGTGAAGTGCACTGCGGTAGTCGTCGTGGGGTTGTGGACCACTGCGGCTGCAGCCGGGACGGAGCCTCTCCGTCGTTTCCAGGTCCCCGGTTAACATACAATACAATACAATGCCCCAAGGAAGCTTAGTCGGACCTCTTAGAGTCCCCAGTATACACGAACGACTTATCCGACAGTCAGCAGTACTAACAAACTGCGCGCTGACGATGTTGTCTGTAGGAAAATATCGTCATTGGACGACAGCACAAAATTTTCGAATGTTGACACTCGTAAACTAATGCTTATAACAAATAGGAAGAACCCGGTAGTATACTGCGTCACATTGTATAAATATTTATGACTAAGGACAAAGGAGCGACTCGAAATGGGACGGTCAACTACAATCATAATTAAGGAAGGAAAATGGAAGACTTAAGATTTTCATGTGGAGGCGCTCTACATGCACATGTCGACTGTCTCCTTATGAAAAATTGGAGCCGAACTGTAATATGTAAACCAAGATTAACTGTTGACATAGGGTGACTTTTATGTTATTTGACGCTACAATTTAATGGGAGATCTTAAACAATTGAGTTCAGTCGTTTCCGACTTCCTAGATGTCTTTCAGGAAAATAAATCAAGAGGAGTACCTCCTTTTCAACCATTAATATACCATGGACTCCTAATTAAGAATAACTCACCAATAATTAATGAGTAATTCATTATGTGAAGCCTTGAGATAGTAAGATTCCACCGCATTTACGCTAACATTATAGACATATGCTTCAGGTGTTTCGTTAACTGATATTTCACTATCAGACCAAACAGCAATTTCTCATCAGCTCTGAATTCGGCCATTTATATGTGTTCGCCACATATTAATGTTATGTTTACTTGCCTGATTCGATTTCAATTTTCTTATTCCAATCATGAAACACCAGTTTGAATCTGGAACTAATCGAGACTAGGACTGAAAGGCACAATCTCCACTGCACTAGGAGGTGTGATTACCTGGAAACAGCTGAGGCGGGGCTTGTCACGTGTTTTCCATTTACATACACCTTGAGAGTTCAGATATTCTTTCATCTTATATATTAGAAATAGTAATGAATACTACTAGAGACAAAACTGCGTTAAAACTGACTCTGGCTGATAAAGAGACGCATAATACTGCAACCAAACTCTGTTTATCTAATGACATAAAATACCTGACTCATGGCAAAGCTAATTTTCTTTTGGCTTGCTCATTATATTCCACAGTTATTTCCTCTTTCATTTCTGAATTTGGTGCGTATACAGTACAAAATAATTACGTACAAGTTGTTAAAGTAAATGGTTATATTCCTTCGTAAAAACTCATTTTTCGTGGTGTAATAGTGGTATCTAATTAAATTCAAGTTTTATTTATATACCAATATTGCACCATAAAAAGATGTAGTTGCTGTGAAAAACAGCGACTACCACTAAAACGGTTCTTTATAGGTATTTGCTGACTTAGTATCTGCTAACCTGCTTTCTTCAACTTTACTACATTTTAACTTTGACTTGAATGACTGTTCTTACACTTGTTACCACTTTATAAAAATAAACAGAAGAATAAAAACAAACTGTCATCTTTGTACTACCTCATTGCAATGTTTCACATACTGGATGAAAATTTATCTCTATCACTGGGCTGACGGACACATACACAGAACTGTTCATTATTCTCCGTACATATTTTTAAATAGTGGCTGCTTACGCTAATAAACAACATTGCTGTTCCGTTGGACCGTCTCGCGGCTTCACTTGCTGATGTAAACACTATATTTATTAACACTGATGCATTCATATCACTCGGCATTACAATATACAAAAATATTAAATACTTAGGTAAGTTATGTAGTCCGTATTTAAATCCAAGCAACCAGTAAACATCGATGTTGCTACAGGTGTTCGAAACATGGGTTCATAACAAGTGTGGATGATTTTTGAAAGGAGAGGCAGCTCCAGTCGCAATCAGGCATCGAAGTAATTCGATAAGAAAGTTGAAAATTTGTGCCAGACCAGAATTTGATCCCTGATCTCCCACTTAACGCGAGCTGTTGTCTTTATCGCCTCAGCCGTCCGGAAAAGCTTCCGGTGCCACCCAAATTCTCTACTTGTCACGCATTAGAGTCGTTAACTGTCCATGTTGTCTTGCTCAGAGCGGGTCCTGTATTCCCACAAGAGGTTCGGTCACCGTTGTAGATCCACACTGAAGTTATGAAGGGAGTCATCCAACTGGTATACTGTATATATATGCGGGATGTCTGTTCTGTCAAACAAATCTGACAGAACAAACACCACACATGTATGGTTCAAATGGCTCTGAGCACTATGGGACTTAATTGATGAGGTCATCAGTCCCCTAGAACTTTGAACTACTTCAACCTAACTAACCTAAGGACGTCACACACATCCATGCCCGAGGCAGGATTCGAACCTGCGAACGTAGCGGTCGCGCGGTTCCAGACTGTAGCGCCTAGAACCGCTCGGCCACCCAGGCTGGCCACACATGTATGTAATAAATAATTGATACTATCTTCGTCTTCTTTCGTTTCACCCTCGTCGGAATAAAGTGAGTGAGTAATTTCCGTAAACCAGTTAGGTTTCGTTATGCGACAATGGAAGACACCCAAAATTGCCTTAGTTAGTCTATTACTGTTCATTCTACGAAGTTGTCCGTAAAAATTTTGTCTTCTCTTACGTGTAGAATCTGAGGGGTTTTCATCCTATGATTTTCTTTTAAAATATTTCTTTTAGTTCTCATTGTTCTATCAGGCCTATGAGATTCATGGTTAGGGTTTTTGCTGCATAAACTGCTTCTGGCTTTGTCAGTGTTTTGTAATGCTTAATTTTGGACCGCTATGAAAAGGATTACTTGTATGTCTCTTTTGTCAGTTGGAAAGCCAATTGAAGTTTGTTTTCCCCGGATTACCTTGCCTTGCGTTCTGTTGCATTCCAGATAATACTGAAATTCTTTTAATGTTTATATTTTCTATTCATTGAACTGTTAAATATTTATTTTCACGTTCGTTGTTTGCCACGATTTTAGGTTTTTCAAAGGAAATGTTAAGACCTATTATAGCTGCTTGGTACTCTAGTTCAAGGACTTATTCCTTTAACTCCTCCATCGTTTCAGCAAAATGATTCAGATCATCTGAAAAGACAAAGCAATTGATTCTGAGGTTGTTCTTCTTGCGACCCAGTCTTACTCCACTGTTTATATTTGCGTTCCATTCTCTGATTATTTTTTCAGGTGCACAGTTAAACAATAGTGGGGAAAACCCGTCCCTTTGTCGTACTCCTGTTTTGATTTCAAATGGGTCTGCTACTTCACCCATGAATTTAACTCTTGAAAACCTAGTCTTAATGCTGGCCTATATTCTATTAGTTGTATTCTTATTCAAAGCCAGTTCTTCGATTACTGGTATCAAGGATTCTTTATCAATTCAACCATGTGTCTGCTTGAAATGAATGAAGGAAATTACGTAAAGCATTGTCCTTGTTTTTTGCTCTGCCATATTTGAGGTTTAGTATTTGTTCAGAGCATGATCTACCCTTTCTGAACCCTCCATCGTTCTCCCTCAGCTATGGGGCCAATTGCAGATAT
The DNA here is from genome assembly GCF_023898315.1 of Schistocerca nitens. Lineage (NCBI taxonomy): Eukaryota > Metazoa > Arthropoda > Insecta > Orthoptera > Acrididae > Schistocerca > Schistocerca nitens. The sequence goes on from NC_064619.1 coordinate 175,070,219, forward strand.
GCTCTATTTAAAAGGACTATTGGAAGAATGTTGCAAGTTACATCTAGCTAAGATTATTTGCGTCTATTTTGAAGCCTATTTTCTGGAGTGATTGGATGAGAGATGGTTTTCACTCTGTAACGCTACCGCCCTTAAACGGACGTACGTTAGCTGTATAAAGCCTGTACTATAATAATTTCACGGGCTTCACCTTACAAACAAGGATTTTAGTACATAAGTTGACCGCGTGTACCTAATAGAAGCAAGATCGGACTTGTAATCAGTCAATAACTACAGTGATTCATCAAGCATATGTAAAGTATAATTGCTCGTTCGCATGGACCAGAAGTATACACAGTAGATGCTACCTATAATTCATGATTCGGTCGCCAGCCTACTTAGGCAATGAGTGAGCTTTTCCTTGTACAAGTGTGTGCATGTACAAGCATAGTAACACGTAGTAATGATGCGTTATATGGCAAAGTTTGGACCCGGAAAAATCCACTGAACTAAAGCTTTCTCTTTTTGTACTAATTTGGACGAGCTAAATTCACACAACACCACACAGCAATGATTATTACGATCTGCATTTCGTATATTGATCAGACTGAAATCGGGCATAGATTTTCCTAGAGTGCACAGTTTTGAAAACACACATACAATGTCACTATTGAAATTGGGAAAACAACACTAATACACTTAGGTTCAATAAAGGACTTAAATTTACAGGTCAAATATGATCGACACATTTCAAGGTTTGAAAGAATGGACAAGACAAGAGGGGTGGGGGGGGGGCCCTGAAACTGTTATGGTCGTTATACTGAAACTGTTAAGTACAGAAGGCAAATTAACACTCAAAATTATCAATCTGTGGATAACTACTCTTTTGTCTTACTTCTGAATAATTTAACTGACATTATTTCTGTCTCAAGTTAATTAAATAGCATCGCTAACTCAATTCAAAAAACTCTCTTTCAGTTTAGTCATACTTTTGTCCTTTACCAACATTTGCAATAATTCACAGAACTTTTAAATTTCTTTATAGCAAAAGTTTGAATGCTGATAATTCTCATTTACACTAATTATAAACTTTCAGTTCAGGATACTCGGGTTGCACAATACGAGGTAGGGATCCTGTCTAGGTCAGTGATCAGGATAATTCATGGCTAAAGCAATTCTGGTAAAAATCACGTTATTATTGGACAATTAGAAACATTTTCGACACTGGTCCACACAGATACACTTCTAAAGATGAAATAAATGTTTGACCTGTGCAAGTCGGTGCGGCGGTTGGCGGGCAGCGAGATAGCGGGCAGCACGGCACACATACAAGCACGGCTAAGGCTCACACTATATCGGCACTTTCCATCTTCTTAGCGTCGTAATCTTTCCAATTTTGTGCCTCAGAATATAGCCATGCCAAATAGTCGTCGGAATCGGTGCATCCGAGGCTCACTGGAATCCACTTTTCCTGGGTAGCCGCCTCGGTACAGTACGTGTTCCTTTGACCGATTCACCACTCCGACTGTTACTGATGCTCGCCTCCGACTGTCTACTTGAGCCCGTTGTGCCGAACCGCGCCCAGTGTGCGTTTTCCCGCACTCGCCTGCCTCCACCTTTTCCCACTCCCCTACAGGTAGGGTATTCACCACAGGTTTTCTACTACACATATCCTAATGCATTACCTACGTATGGACCAAGTGTTTAAATTACAATTTCCATATTTTACAATAGTTTTAACATTAAGTACACTTTCTTTTGATTATCACATCATTTGAAATCTAACATAAATAATAATATTCATTTCAAAAGTTGCTCACTGTTTCTTTAACATGACACGAAAAGAGCAAGAAATTAAATCAACCATTTTTCACACTAATTTATCGAAATTCATACAGAAAAAAATTATTATATGTACAGTTGTCGTTACACATGCCCCTGTTTCCAGAAAATTTTGCTTAAGTTCAAATTTTATGGGAACACTAAATCTTACAATTATACAGTGGTTCTGAATCTTTACTTAAACATCCAAAAAGATTTACACTACATATTCCCTTTTACTTACTGTACATAGGTTTACACTCTTTTAACACATCCAGAATAATTATTTGTCATTTACTCAATTGCCTTTTGCACAGTCCAACTTCCCATCATACCATTACTAAAATAGCAATTTAATCTTTTTTTTTCCAAAGAAATACTTTAAATTTCTGGAATACAAACATTTAATTACAAAAACAATAGCATATTTTGTACACACTATAAGATAATTTATCGCTGCTTGCTTTGAATAGCAGTCCATTTCCTTACTTACTAAACAAAACACACACACACATATATTCAGAAAATTAACTACACATATTTGCTGCCTATCATGCGGATTTGGGCAGTCCTTTTCACTTCATATTGTTACATCTCCTGGATCACATTTACAATTTTCCATCGACTATTTATCTGCCCTCATTGGTATTTGGCAGTCCTTCATATCATGGTTCATACACTGCCCATTTTCATTTTTGACAGTCCCATCTTTTATCTGGCTGATAGCATTTATCCTTTCATTTCAGTCCCTTTCTCCATACATTTTTATAGTTACAGTACAATTGGTAATCTGAAACTCACATAACTACATTAGCACACTTTCAAGGTTATACAGACATTTACAAAGATCAGTTACATTTAGAATAACTTGGGTTCAGCATAAGATACAGCACATTTACTGCAAGTCGCTTTCTGATTATCTTTATATCACTCATTTCTAGGAACATACAGTTTCAGGTCCACAATATTTCCTACACCTAAAGGTCTTTTGGATTTTGGGTAGATCAGGTAGTAAGCATTGTCGTGTGGAATATTCTGTATTATATATGGTCCATTATAAATATATCTAAATTTTGAAATTTCATGATTTAGTTCACTAGACTTTTCGTGGGTTTTTAAAAGAACATAATCTCCAATTTTAAATTTTGAAACTTTTAAATTTTTATTGTGTCTTTTAGATCTAGATTCAGCTTTTTGCTTTGCCCTTTTTATCACCAATTCTTTCTTTTGATCCAATCCCAAACTTGTACAAGGTGGAAACTCTAGTTTTTCTTCAATTAAACTTTTACTACTTCTGCCTAACAAAATTTCTTCCGGTGGAAATCCTGTAGTTTCATGATGTAATGTGTTCATGTCGTTCTCAAAATCCGATATAAATCTGCCCCAGACTCTAAATCAAGAAAACAATAATTCACTTTCAGGTAACACTGAGATACAGTAATAATAAAGTCATGTATAATACTAATAATATATACAAATACAGTATCCTGTCCCCAGTCTCTTTATTAACAAGGCAGTCTTTTAGGGTTCATAAAACAGTCACTTAAGTCTGGTGGTTTTTTTAGGCCTCCTATTTTCTACATCTTTCACTAAACCATTCAGATCTTGCCAACGTTTTGTTTCATCAGGTGGCTTTTTAGGTTTTGAAATTTCAAAGTCTTTAGCAAGGTACAACATTCCCTGTTCTGCTATCATTTTATCAGGTGGTTCTTTCTGTTCCTGTAATTCACACTCCTTCAAAACATTTATTAAGGCGTGCCCCAGTATAGTATCATTTGGAGGTTCTTGCAAATTATGCCCCTGTTTTACATTACTGAATAATTCATTCGGTTTTTGCCCACTTCTATTTACTGTATCTTGCTCTGGAAAATTTTCACTAATTTTCTCATACCCTCTTTCAGTAAAAGTATATTTACTTTCGTCTACACCTAAAAATTCATCGTCACTAGAGTCATCATTACTCTCTTCCGCACCATCAGATTCACTTAAGTACGCTACTTTTGAACAATAGGGAAAGTTAGTATATTCATTTTCGTCTGTATTTGCGTACCTTTCATCATCTGAACTATCGTCAGAATCCGACCATTCCGGATCGCTTTCAGGTTCTAACATAAAAGCTTTTCTGAGACAGGCACTAAGTTCCTCCTCTGTATTGTCGTCAGGCTTGGATTTCAATTCAATCTCCTCTTTTTGCAATACGGCCTCATCCTCAGCTTTATTCACATCCACTGTGACTTCATATTCGGTGTAATCCTCGTGGACTTTGATTACTTTCAGGTAATCATCTGCCCCTTCTCCACGGTGCCTCTCGGTAGCAGTTTGTACTATTGGCGGACTGTTAGCAGAAGTTATTTCTTCGTCAATGCTGAGGATTTCATCCTCCAAATCCTTCCTACCCTTAATCTGCGTCCTATCGGCGGCACGCGTACTTTGCGCGGCGCTATTTATTCTCTCCTCTTCCAGTTCGGGCCACGTCACCTTATCGACGTCCCTACTATCTCCTTTTCCACTAACTAATTTCTTTGCCTCATACTCCTTCTTAAAATCCTCCCACTCACATTGCTTTAGGCCCTTGTACAGATCGTCGATCTGCACACGCCAATCAGTTACTTCTGCTAATTTATCCTCGACTTTTCTCTCATTGCAAACCCTGCTAACCGCACCTCTCTGTGTATTCACAGTTTCCTTTATCGTTTCCTTTGCCACGGAATTATCACTCGTAAAATTTTCATTAGCCCTGACGGCTATGTTCGTATCTACTGCTGCCGTATTTCCAGCGGCTTCTTTCCTAACAGATGTTCTGCTAGGCTGGGCCGTTGCCCTCTGATGCTCCACTCGCCTGTTAACATGTAGCGTTCTGTGCCGCAGAAATGACTCATTCTGGCTCGCAGCTGACGCTTGTTTCGCCACAACACGTCGCAGCGTCCCGTGCCTGTCCCTAGCCTGTCTCATTACATTACGGTCGGTCCGGTATCTTTTTTCAAATCGGGGCCGGTATGTATTGTCCGCTTCCGTTTGGCCCGCAACGTTCGCGGAAATTAGTTTCCCGCGTCGTTGTTACTTTGCGCGGTATACCCTCTACCGCGACCTGAATAATTTCCTCTTCCTCTACCTCTGCCCCTACCTCTTTGCAACATATTGACGCGAAATCCTTCGCCGTCATTTCGTTCGTCATTATTACGATTATTACGATGACCAAAATTTTGATAATTGGCACGACTTTCGCGCCAATGGTCTTCGTCTTCGACCCTTTCTAGAAATGCTTGGAAGCTGCGATGATTGCTTCCCACATACCTCTTTGAATCCTCCGGAAGCTTTTTATATAGCTCCCAGATAATTTCCGAATCTGATCTCCTACCTCTTAAGTGTGTCAATTTCCGGTACCAATGTTCGCAGAAATCTTTTAAAGAATTCCTGCCCCTGTTATCATGCTGTTTGGCCATGATGAACTCCCGCCATAAATGGTCCTGCTTTTGTTCAGACCAATATTCTTCCGTAAATCTTTGCCTAAATTCTTCGAACGTCATTCGTTCGGTATTTAAATTAATTCCCCAGCGCTTAGCGTCACCTGCTAAGGCGCTAATTACAATGTTTATCTTTTCCTGATTAGACAAGTGTTCAGGAAATATTCTCTCGCAATTTTTGATGAAATCTAACGGATGCCATCCGTTGTGTTTCTTGGCGGGATCAAAGCGTTCCTCGCCTTCTAACAGCTTCGTAATCGGTGTGCCATTACAGACAACACCAGGCCTATCTTTAATTTTATTCTCAAGGTCAAAAATTTTGCCTTGAATTTTCGAAGAATTTTGTTCACATTCGGTAACTCTCTCGCCTAAATCTTTTTCAGTGTCTGAAACTGCCCTTTTCAATTGTGAAATTCCGTGTTGACATTCGTTTACGATCTCAGATTTGAGACCGAAAACTTTTTCGTCTATCTTAGTTTCAACCAGAGGTTCTACTTTCTCTTGGATGTTGAGAATTTCAACATCGAACATACTGTTAATGTTAACAATTTCCCCCTGCATAGTATCCATATTCTTGTTAATGGTATCAACTTCAAGTTTCAGAGTATGTACCACAGAATTTAAATTACCCACTTTTTGTTCTACCTGTTCTATTTGTTTACTAATTTTAATTCCCTGTCCTTCAACCTGTGCTTTAATTCGATCCACGTGTGTTTTAAGCTGCTCATTCTGTGTTTTGAGTTGCTCGTCAACGTGCGTTTTAAGCTGATTAACCTGATTGCCGACTTGTTTTTGAAGTTGCTCATTCTGTATTTTGAGCTGCTCACTCTGTCCTGCAATTTGTTTGGTTAATTGTTCAAATAAGTCGTTCATACTTAAAATTTTTATATTGTTTTGTTCTACGGGATCGATGTGTTCCGATTCTACTTCAGAAGTTTCTTTCGGTTCTTTCTTTATCTGTGGTGAATCAAACATGTCAGTGGATTCGTTCACGTACCCACTATCATCTACCAAGTCACCCTCTACTTCCTGTTTTGTCCCTTGCTGTGTTCGAGACGATCTCGACATTTCAATCTGTTCGTTGACGTGTTCATGGTACTGTATGTACGCCAATTGTCTTTCGCTAACGCCATCTGTTATCTGGCCGCGTAAACTCCTGCTACTGCCAGCCGCATTCTCCATTTCGCTTGGCGCATCTACCCTGCCTACGTTCCTGTCCATATTGAATGCCAACTACACCACACTATTATACTTGACTCCCACTGCAGTTTATTTTACTGAACTTTATTGCTATTCGTGCCACTGAACATCCACTGTTCGATCTTTATGTTAATTTGTAATCGACAACAACTGGATGTCCTGTCACCGGGAAGCCACGTGTAACGCTACCGCCCTTAAACGGACGTACGTTAGCTGTATAAAGCCTGTACTATAATAATTTCACGGGCTTCACCTTACAAACAAGGATTTTAGTACATAAGTTGACCGCGTGTACCTAATAGAAGCAAGATCGGACTTGTAATCAGTCAATAACTACAGTGATTCATCAAGCATATGTAAAGTATAATTGCTCGTTCGCATGGACCAGAAGTATACACAGTAGATGCTACCTATAATTCATGATTCGGTCGCCAGCCTACTTAGGCAATGAGTGAGCTTTTCCTTGTACAAGTGTGTGCATGTACAAGCATAGTAACACGTAGTAATGATGCGTTATATGGCAAAGTTTGGACCCGGAAAAATCCACTGAACTAAAGCTTTCTCTTTTTGTACTAATTTGGACGAGCTAAATTCACACAACACCACACAGCAATGATTATTACGATCTGCATTTCGTATATTGATCAGACTGAAATCGGGCATAGATTTTCCTAGAGTGCACAGTTTTGAAAACACACATACAATGTCACTATTGAAATTGGGAAAACAACACTAATACACTTAGGTTCAATAAAGGACTTAAATTTACAGGTCAAATATGATCGACACATTTCAAGGTTTGAAAGAATGGACAAGACAAGAGGGGTGGGGGGGGGGCCTGAAACTGTTATGGTCGTTATACTGAAACTGTTAAGTACAGAAGGCAAATTAACACTCAAAATTATCAATCTGTGGATAACTACTCTTTTGTCTTACTTCTGAATAATTTAACTGACATTATTTCTGTCTCAAGTTAATTAAATAGCATCGCTAACTCAATTCAAAAAACTCTCTTTCAGTTTAGTCATACTTTTGTCCTTTACCAACATTTGCAATAATTCACAGAACTTTTAAATTTCTTTATAGCAAAAGTTTGAATGCTGATAATTCTCATTTACACTAATTATAAACTTTCAGTTCAGGATACTCGGGTTGCACAATACGAGGTAGGGATCCTGTCTAGGTCAGTGATCAGGATAATTCATGGCTAAAGCAATTCTGGTAAAAATCACGTTATTATTGGACAATTAGAAACATTTTCGACACTGGTCCACACAGATACACTTCTAAAGATGAAATAAATGTTTGACCTGTGCAAGTCGGTGCGGCGGTTGGCGGGCAGCGAGATAGCGGGCAGCACGGCACACATACAAGCACGGCTAAGGCTCACACTATATCGGCACTTTCCATCTTCTTAGCGTCGTAATCTTTCCAATTTTGTGCCTCAGAATATAGCCATGCCAAATAGTCGTCGGAATCGGTGCATCCGAGGCTCACTGGAATCCACTTTTCCTGGGTAGCCGCCTCGGTACAGTACGTGTTCCTTTGACCGATTCACCACTCCGACTGTTACTGATGCTCGCCTCCGACTGTCTACTTGAGCCCGTTGTGCCGAACCGCGCCCAGTGTGCGTTTTCCCGCACTCGCCTGCCTCCACCTTTTCCCGCTCCCCTACAGGTAGGGTATTCACCACAGGTTTTCTACTACACATATCCTAATGCATTACCTACGTATGGACCAAGTGTTTAAATTACAATTTCCATATTTTACAATAGTTTTAACATTAAGTACACTTTCTTTTGATTATCACATCATTTGAAATCTAACATAAATAATAATATTCATTTCAAAAGTTGCTCACTGTTTCTTTAACATGACACGAAAAGAGCAAGAAATTAAATCAACCATTTTTCACACTAATTTATCGAAATTCATACAGAAAAAAATTATTATATGTACAGTTGTCGTTACAACTCTACTAGAATTTCTTCTTCTTTCCAAATTTTGTTGTAGTCCAACTGAAGTGATTTAGTGGATTTTTATTAGCTTTCTTTTTATTTCGGCCACCATTTGATTTTCACCAAATGCTTCATTATTTTTTGAGTCTGAAATGTTTTGTAATTCTTGAATTGTTGGTGGTTCTGAATGTACCTGATTAGACGTATTTGGAATGAATCCAAATTTTTCAAGACTTTGTTCACCATTCAAGAGTTTCTCAAATTATTCAACTAATACATTACAATTTTCTGTATTGTTATGAGCAATGTTCTCATTGGCATCTCGAAATCGAAGGGTTGGTGCTTTATATTTTGACAGTTCTTGCTATCGTATAGGGAGACCAATAGAGGAATACACTAATCAGATTCAAAAAGATGTAGGTTGCAGTCGTTACTTGGAGATGAAGAAGCTTTCAGGGGATAGAGTAGCGTGGAGAGCTGCATGAAACCAGTCTCTGGACTGAAGACGACAACAACAACAGGTTTCGCTTGACGATTCTGTAGAAGCTTCTTGTGTTGTTTTTGATAAACTCGTCATCAATTTGGAGGAGAATGTTGTTTTCATGTGCCTTCGTAACCTTATTTATATTTTTGTCTGTCTTTTCCCTGTTCTAAGAAATATTAATTTATTTTCCTCTGTCTTTTGTGATTGCCATTGTTGTAAAGACTGCATTCTGGCTGAAATATATGTATCACATTCCATCGACCACAATGCATGTTTTCTAATTTTAGTATTGGATGATTTTTGTTCGGCTATGTTAAGCAAATTTTTTTCAATTTTTTCCCGTGTTCCAGTCTGGTTGTTTTCTTTTGTCTTTGTAAAGTCTTCTGAACTTGGTATTATATCCGTGCTGTATTTGCGACCTCAGTCCTTTTTTTTATCTTCGTATTTCCCGTTTGGGGTAACTTTAAACTTGCTTTTAGACAGATTATGATCCGAATCCAAGAGTGCAGCTATAAGCCTACTAACATTCATAGTTCTTAATCGCTACAAGATCAAGTTGGTGTTTCCCAAAGGTGCGATTTGGGGAAACCCATGTTTTTTTTGTTTCATGGCAGTGCTTTGAATGCTGTAGATTTGAGAATTAGGTTATGTAACTGGCAAGGTTCTATTAGCCTGATGCCATTCCTCTTTTTATTTTAAAATGGACTGGATAGTTTCCAACAATCTTAAAACTTTTTTCTTGGCCAATCGGTGCATTAAAATCTCCAAGAAGAATCATGATGTTCTTTTCTCTGGAAGTTTTTGAATAATGTCAGTTAGTTCGAAAATATTTCCACTTTTTCTTTACTTTTCCTGTTGACTTACATTTATGTGTGCATGTGCATTAATAGCGGTGTACATGTTGTTTGGGTTTTTAGATGTAAGACTTGAGATTGTTTCAGATTGGGAATTAAATTTAACGAACAAATTTTTTCTGTTATACAGGCTGTTTCAAAATGTCCTACATTTTTCATCATTCTGTTTCCTACTTTACCTTCCTATATCCTAAGACGTTCTGAATAGAGATGAATGAACTCGAGTTACCAAACTGGGTTGACGGGATTTTAAGTCAGTCCAAGTTTCTGAATAGAGATGAATCAACTCGAGTTACCAAACTGGGTTGACGGGATTTTAAGTCAGTCCAAGTTAAATAGCTGCGAACTCCTGTTGTGTTCATTTTGGTGCCACGGAGGTTGGAATTTACTGCTGTTAAACCGACCGAACGCGAGTGAACCGTGTTGAGTCTAAGCCTACGGAACGGAACGTCACTCACTGTGATCTTAAAAAAGTGCAGTAAATTATTCTGATTCATTTTGTTTGACTGAAATTCGTGAAGCGTTAGATAAGTGTTACTTACATTTGGGTCTATACAAACCACTAGCTCCGTGGCAACTTGGAAACACACAAGTGGTGATAAAAAAGTTTGCGTTGAAAGGCCGTACAGTCCTGCATCGGCATGCCAACGAGGAAAAAACGCCGTGAACAGGGTGGGGTTAACCCATCAACGCACTAGGCTGACGACACCCGTTTGGTAAAGCACCATATCCTTCTGCGTGAAGAGGTCCATAACTGCCCGCTGCACTTCCTCCATCAACAGGAATCGTTAACCCTGCAAGGCCTTTCTTTAAGGGACCGAAGACGTAATAATGGCTTGTCTTCCAGTTGAGTTTGCGTAATTCCTGCGTTACGCCATTTGAGATGCCGGAACGTGAGTTATGAAGGAGCCGCAGCACCCCTTGGAACACCATTTCATACCGGTTTTTACTGAGAGACGTACTGCCCCATACACTTTCGACATTCTCCGATGGATGTCTGTCGGTGTATGTCGTTTGATGGACCAGGAACACAACAAAATTGCGAACTGCCTGGGTTGCACATCAGATTCACTACGTATACATATATACAAAATCTATCTATCAAACATCAGCGAGAGAAAATACTATTGGAATGCATTAACTAGTTTATTCTTCTTCAGAAACAAGGAGGCGATCTGTAATAATTACTTTAGAGAAGGTGAACTGCTTAGCCAAGGTCGCTTGTAAAAAAACGTTTATTGTTGTTTATAGGTTTCAGTAAGCATGGCCACCGCCTTCAGATCTCTATAAAGGTTATTATAAATCTTCTATACAAGATACACAAATACCCTTCTAAAGCATTACCAGGTATGTGAACGATGCATCGGCAAGTCGGAGTTAAAACCACCGTATACAAATGTTCGTGTCCCATACCACACGCTGACTTCCCGATGCGTCTCTTATCTTGTCCTTCACATACCTGGCAATGTTTTGGAAAGAGTATTTGTACAGCATGTACAGAAGACATGTAATAACCCTTTATCGAGATGTGAACATGGTAACCATGCTTACCGGAACCGGTAATCAACAATAAAGGCTGTAGGTTGTTAACCAACGACATTGGCTAAAAGTTCACCTTTTTGCAAGTATTTGAATGTTCACAGTTTCTTGTAGGCTAAGTGCTGATACCGTGAATTTTTTCTAAGCGTTTTCGAAATACAAAAGATTTAGGAACCTGTTATTTAATTTCTTCATTTTCAACAGTTTTCTAATATGTTTTAAAACATCAACTGTAGTGAAATATTGCAGATAGCGCTTGTGTGTTGTTATGTTCTCATACACGCGACTTGCTATCGATGCTTTGAATGTCAGTCAAAGTTGCGATTCGGCGCTATCCGTAAATGACACAGTCCTAATTGCTGGCGGCAGAAGACGTCGCTGGACCAGGATGTTCAGAGTTCGGTGCTAGCTGTCGGTTTAAGCTTTGTAAATTGCGTAAAAAAGTATTTTCAATAACTCACAGCTCTAGAAAACAATTCCGTAACACGAAACGTAATAAACTTCTCTCAGAAAACTGCTGGATAGAATTCAGATATACTCTGTGGGTTAGAGCACACACTGTACATAATAACAACGCACTCCTACAACATATTTATTTAATCAAGTGGAATGAACCTTCTATTTAAAGTTTCACTCAAACGAACTTTACCCACATATAGAACAATTGAACTCATCAAAATGATGTTTGATCACTTATACGCAAATAACTTTCATAGATTCCAATGAAAAATTAGTTTTCATACCACACTCCGTATACGCAACACAATCCAAGTCTCCCTTCCACTCCATTGATCAGTACAAATGTGCCCCCCCCCCCCCTCCCCAGGGCCAACGCGATTAATTTTTGCTATTGAAATTTTACAAAGAGGTCGGCTTTTCGTACGTCGCATTTCAGCTGTCGATCGGTTCACGCAGCACTCTGTCAACCAGACATCAGTAAAGCCGCCCTGGTAATCAAATCACGTCGCACAAACACCTCTCTCTTCTGTTCCGAGCTGCCACCCAGAGTAGATGCTAAATGGCTCAATTTCTTCGCCTAGACATGTTCCCTTCTGCTCCAAGATTGGTCTACAGCCACTGGAATTATCTTCTCTCGTCCGCCTGGGAATCCCTACCATGTAATTCCCGCTCTCCCCCCCCCCCCCTTACCCCTGTCGTCGTCAAACAAACCGATACACTTTCTTTTTACAAACATGAGTACTACGTATCATTTACATGCGCACACAGCTTTCCGATCCTGACTACCCTCCCCCCCCCCCCCCCCCCTTCCGCCCAGGGGAAGTATACAAATACAGGACCCAGTTCCTTCACTTCTCTAATTTGGATTCAAGTCAAATTCCATTCAGTTGCCCAATTCTTCAAAACTTCGCGTCTCTTCCGTCCATCATTACATGATTCTTGATTCTCTTTCCTTCTGTTGTTGTATGTCAAATCTTCCTCAAAAAATTGCTTTGCATTCTTCTTCTTCTGTCAATATATCAGTCTTTTCTCTTCTTGTGCTAGCTTCTGTACTTCAAAGTAATTAGTGTGCTTGATGTTCCATTAAGCTTTCGCCAGTAAGTTCCACCAAGAAGCCATTGCTCAGTCTCCGAGAAAAATTCTGCGCTTCGTTTGGTAATATTCTATAACTGCTTCTATTCGACCTGTTCTCCTAGTCGTTCCTCTTTGTTCTTCTGTTCCACACGTCCCAGTCCGAAACTTTACTAGAAAAACTTCTTATCGCCATACCTACCGGAATCGTACATTCACGAACGCGTCTTCACTAGAAGGCTTCACAACTTCTGATGCCGTCCTCTTTATCTAATTACATAGATGTTAATTTTTATCCTGCTGGGCATAGTACTTCGTTTACAGGAATCGCATAATTTACGTTAACATTACATGAATTTAGAACAGTGAAACGAATAGTTACAGATGGGATTACACATATTGAAGTACAAGTTCCATTTTAGAAGTTGTATAGAATAAAAATCGGTAATACTTACATCAGATGAGCGCTAGAACCATAGACAATAAATGAGGTGAAGAATGTAGTAGAATCGATTTAAATTATTGCAGAGAAGAAAATTTGCGTCATTCAGACTTACTGTTGTACCTTCTTGTATAATCACATCGGTTAATGATCAGCCTACAGTTATTTTACAGTATTTTTATATAAAATACATTGAATAGCGTGTAAAATATACATTTCAAGCGAGTGTGATGTATCCAGGTAGCGACTCATGAAACAAGCAAGTAACCGTATTAAATATTTCTTTAAGCCTGCAAGAGAGCCGGTGTGCTTTTAAAGTGGACATAAACACTGTAACTGCACTGCGTGACTTTAACACGGAATGTAGTGGCTTCAGTCTTCGTACAAGTATGCCAGCATTCCGCAGCCTACGCGTGACCTTCGTGGGGTACCACTACCATCGTGCCTCTCCCTCCCTTCTCACTTCTCCCTTTTGTTCCTTCGCAAATGGTGCGTAAGAGGGACGCCTATCCTCTATCGACCGTCAGCTTTGCGTAGTAGCCACTAAGCAGTTACAGGAAGTGAGAGGCTCGCTGAAGAAATGAATCTCCAAATAATATGCGTTCATGGCCCTAAATGCAACAAAGGCAATTTGCCATTCCCAGTAGGTTGAAAGAAATAAGAAAATTAGTCGGCGTGAACGAATCTTCGAGTGGTTTCTGAAAACGAAAATCCATCAAGGGTACTGTGAATAAGGTGTTAAAAGTAAGCAATGAATCAGAGGAAAAGTACATAATTTGGGTTATGACATATTCGGAGCTTTTGATAAACTGTGGCGACCTGTCTTGTTCTCTAGGCTTTCACCAGATAGATTAACGTCCAGATCTACACCAGATCAGTCTTCGGACTGAAGAAAGCAACAACATTAACAACAACATAGTACTCAGAGGGAAACTTTCATAGACAAGAAATCCGACCACAAAGAATAAATAACATATCAATTAACAGATCTGTGTTAACAGTATCGTTGCGGTTGCACTTTTATAAAAGCAAAATTTTCCTAAATACATTACAATTAGTCAACCAACTCTCAATGACCGCGCGGGGTAGCCGCGTGGTCTATGACGTCTTGTCTCGGTCCAAGGCATCTTGTCTCGGTCCGCGTGGATCCCCCCGTCCTAGGTTCGAGTCCTCCCTCGGGCATGGGTGTGTGTGTTGTCCATAGCGTAAATTACTTTGAGTTCGATTAAGTAGTGCATAAGCTTAGGGACCGATGACCGCAATAGTTTCTTCCTAGACCTTATCACAAATTTCCGAACTTTTTCAAACTCTCAATTTCATGAACGAAATAGCAACTGTTGGCTCCTTAGACCAGGTAATCAGGAACAACTGAACGCATTAGCTATTTCCATGAGGAGATTCTGAAAAGTAAAGTAGATATTACCAGTTAAACTCAAAGACAGAAATCGCTTCGTGCGTAACGCGAGAATGGCAGGAGGCCGGAGATGTAGGTACAAAAGTGCGACGTGTCTCTGATTTCTTTCCCGGTGTGTGGAAAAACTATAACCTCGAGCGGTATGGACGCTAGAAACGTATCTGTACAAAGCAGGATGCTAACTATATAGTAATTATGACTGTGGAGAAATTAGAACACAGATGATGTATGGCACAGTATTCCCTTCAGAGATATCACAGAGCAATCGAATCTGAAACAAATCATGGAATGATTTTCATCTTACGTATGATTCATTGTCGTACAATCTAAACGAAGAAGAAATCCAGGACAGAGTCACCATAAGAAAGTAGTTACATAAATAAATGGAAGTGAATGGCTCTGAGCACTATGGGACTTAACTTCTGAGGTCATCAGACCCCTAGAACATAGAACTACTTAAACCTAACTAACGTAAGGACATCACACACATCCATGCCCGAGGCAGGATTCAAACCTGCGTCCGTAGCGGTCGCGCTGTTGCAGACTGTAGCGCCTTTAACCGCACGGCCACCCCGGCCGACTAAATAGAAGTGAAGATCGCCGATTACACATGAGATGATCTACGTTTGGTGGAGCAGTAAGCGTTGGAAATTGCCATGTCTTCCGGCTCCAAATGCCATTTCTATATCGCCTTCCCTCCACGGATTCCCATTTGAGTTTCCGAAGCATCTCCGTAAAACTTATACTATGTGATCAAAAGTATCCGGACACCTGGCTGAAAATGACATACAAGTTCGTGGCACCCTCCATCGGTAATGTTGGAATTCAATAAGTGTTGGCCCACCATTAGCCTCGAAGACAGCTTCCACTCTCGCAGGCATAAGTTCAGTCAGGTGCTGGAAGGTTTCTTGCGGAATAGCAGACAATTCTTCACTAAGTGCTGCACTGAGGACGGGTATCGATGTCTGTCGGTGAGGCCTGGCACGAAGTCGGCGTTCCAAAACAACCCAAATATCTTCTATAGGATGCAGGTCAAGACTCTGTGCAGGCCAGTTCATTACTGGGATTTTGTCGTGTAACCACTCCACCACAGGCCGTGCACTATTAACACGTGCTCAATCGTGTTGAAAGATGTAATCGCCTTCCCCGAATTGCTCTTCAACAGTGGGAAGCAAGAAGTAGCTTAAAACTTCAATGTAGGGCTGTGCTGTGATGTTGTTGTTGTTGTCTTCAGTCAAGAGAGTGGTTTGATGCAGCTCTCCATGCTACTCTATCCTGTGCAAGCTTCATCTCCCAGTCCCTACTGCAACCTACTTCCTTTTGAATCTGTTTAGTGTATTCATCTCTTGGTCTCCCTCAACGACTTTTACCCTCCGTGCTGCCCTCCAATACTAAATTGGTGATCCCTTGATGCCACAGAATATGTCCTACCAACCGATCCCTTCTTCTAGTCAAGTTGTGCCACAAATTTCTCTTCTCCCCAATTCTATTCAATACCTCCTCATTAGTTACGTGATCTACCCATCTAATCTTCAGCATTCTTCTGTACCACCACATTTCGAAAGCTTCTATTCTCTTTTTGTCTAAGCTATTTAACGTCCACATTTCACTTCCATACGTGGCTACACCCCATACACATACCTTCAAAAAAGACTTCCTGACACCTAAATCTATACTCGGCGTTAACAAATTTCTCTTCTTCAGAAACGCCTTCCTTGCCATTGACAGTCTACATTTTATATCCTCTCCACATCGACCATCATCACTTATTTTGCTACCCAAATAGCAAAACTCATTTACTACTTTAAGTGTCTCATTTCCTAATCTAATTCCCTCAGCATCACCCGATTTAATTCGACTACATTCAATTATCCTCGTCTTGCTTTTGTTGATGTTCATCCTATATGCTCCTTTCAAGACACTGTCCATTCCGTTCAACTGCTCTTCCAAGTCCTTTGCTGTCTCTGACAGAATTAAAATGTCATCGGCGAACCCCAAAGTTTTAACTTCTTCTCCATGGATTTTAATTCCTACTCCGAATTTTTCTTTTGTTTCCTTTACTGCTTGCTCAATATACACATTGAATAACATCGGGGATAGGCTACAACCCTGTCTCACGCCCTTTCCAACCACTGCTTCCCTTTCTTGACCATCGACTCCTATAACCGTCATCTGGTTGCTGTAAAAATTGTAAATAGCCTTTCGCTCCCTGAATTTTACCCCTGTCACCTTCAGAATTTGACAGAGAGTATTCCAGTCAACATTGTCAAAAGATTTCTCTAAGTCTACAAATGTGGGTTTCCCTTTCCTTAATCTATTTTCTAAGATAAGACGTAGGGTCCGTAGTGCCTCACGTGTTCCATCATTTTTACGAAATCCAAACTGATCATCGCCGAGATCGGCTTCTACCAGTTTTTTCATTCGTCTGTAAAGAATTCGTGTTAGTATTTTGCAGCCATGGCTTATTAAACTGATAGGTAATTTTCACATCTGTCAACACCTGCTTTCTTTGGGATTGGAATTACTATATTCTTCTTGAAGTCTGAGGGCATTTCACCTGTTTCATACATCTTGCTCACCAGATGGTAGAGTTTTGTCAGGCTACCAGTAGTTCTAATGGAATCTTGTCTACTCCTGGGGTCTTGTTTCGACTCAGGTCTTTCAGTGCTCTGTCAAACTCTTCACGCAGTATCGTATCTCCCATTTCATCTTCATCTACATCCTCTTCCATTTCCATAATATTGTCCTCAAGAACATCGCCCTTGTATAGACCCTCTATATACTCCTTCCACCTTTCTGCTTTCCCTTCTTTGCTTAGAACTGGGTTTCCATCTGAGCTCTTGATATTCAAACAAGTGGTTCTCTTTTCTCCAAAGGTCTCTTTAATTTTCCTGTAGGCAGTATCTATCTTACCCCTAGTGAGATAAGCCTCTACATCCTTACATTTGTCCTCTAGTCATCCTTCTTAGCCATTTTGCACTTTCTGTCGCTCTCATTTTTGAGACGTTTGTATTCCTTTTTGCCTGATTCATTTACTGCATTTTTGTATTTTCTCTTTTCATCAATTTAATTCAGTATCTCTTCTGTTACCCAAGGATTTCTATTAGCCCTCGTCTTTTTACCTACTTTTTCCTCTGCTGCCTTCACTATTTCATCTCTCAAAGCTACCCACTCTTCTTCTCCTGTATTTCTTCCCCATACTCTTGTCAATCGTTCCCTAATACTATTCCAGAAACTCTCTACAAGCTCTGGTTCTTCTTAAATTCCACCTTTTTGCAGTTTCTTCAGTTTTAATCTCCAGTTCATAACCAATAGATTGCGGTCAGAGTCCACATCTGCCCCTGGAAATGTCTTTCAATTTAAAACCTGGTTACTAAATCTTTGTCTTACCATTAAATAATCTGTCTGAAACCTGGCAGTATCTCCAGGTTTATTCCATGTATACAACCTTCTTTTATGAATCTTGAACCAAGTGTTAGCTATGATTATGTCATCCTCTGTGCAGAATTCTACCAGGCGGGTTCCTCTTTCATTCCTTACCCCCATTCCATATTCACCTACTAGTTTCCTTCCCTTCATTTTCCTACTATCGAATTCCAGTTGCCCATGACTATTAAATTTTTGTCTCCCTTCACTATCTAAATAAATTCTTTCATCTCATCATACATTTCATCAATCTCTTCGTCATCTGCGGAGCAAGTCGGCATTTAAACTAGTACTACTGTCGTAGGCGTTGCCCTCAAATCTATCTTGGCCACAATAATGCGTTCACTATGCTGTTTGTACTAGCTTACCCGCATTCCTATCTTTTTATTCATAATTAAACCTACTCCTGCATTACCCCTATTTGATTTTGTATTTATAACCCTGTATTCACCTGACCAAAAGTCTTGTTCCTTTTGCCAACGAACTTCACTAATTCCCACTATATCTAACTTTAACCTATCCATTTCCCTTTTTAATTTTTCTAATCTACCTGCCCGATTAGGCGATCTGACATTCCACGCTCCGATCCGTAGAACGCCAGTTTTCTTTCCCCTGATAACAACGTCCTCCTGAGTAGTCCCCGCCCGGAGATCCAAATGGGGGACTATTTTATCTCCGGAATATTTTACCCAAGAGGACGCCACCATCATTTAATGATACAGTAATCCTGCATGCCCTCGGGAAAAATTATGGCTGTAGTTTCCCCTTGCTTTCAGCCGTTCGCAGTACCAGCACAGCAAGACCGTTTCGATTAGTGTTACAGGGCCAGATCAGTCAATCATCCAGACTGTTGCCCCTGCAGCTACTGAAAAACGCTGCTGCCCCTCTTCAGGAACAACACGTTTGTCTGGCCTCTCAACAGATGCCCCTCCGTTGTGGTTGCACCTACGGTACGGCTATCTGCATCGTTGAGGCACCCAAGCCTCCCCACCAGAGGCAAGGTCCACGGTTCGTCAGGGGGATGGGGGGTTAGGGGGTGCTGTGATAGCGCCACGCAAAACAACAAGCGGTGGAAGCCCACTCCATAAAAAACACGACCACACCATAACACCACCGCCTCCAAATTTTACTGTTGTCATTACACGCGCTGGCAGATGACGTTCACCAGGCTTTCCCCACACCCATAGCCTGACATTGGTTCCCCACATTATGTAGCGTGATTCGCCACTCCACTCAACGTTTTTCCATTTTTCAGTCGTCCAATGTGTACTATCCTTAGACTAAGCGAGGCGTCCTTTGGTATTTACGGACGTGTTGTGTGGCTTATGAGCAGACGCTCGACCATGAAATCCACGTTTTCTTACCTCTCGCCCAACTGCCATAGTACTTTGAGTGGATCCTGATGCAGTTTGGAAATTCTGTGTGATAGTCTGGATAGATGTCTGCCTATTTCACATTACGATCTTGTTCAACTGTGGGCGGTCTCTGTCTGCCAACAGACGAGTTTGGCCTGTACGCTTTTCTGCTGTGTGTGTCCCTTCACATTTCCACTTCACTGTCTCATTGGAAACATGTGGACCAAGGGCTGTTTAGGAGTGTGGAAATCTCGCGTAAAGACGTATGACACAAGTGACACACACTCACCTGACTACGATCGTAGTCTGTGAGTTTCGCGGAGCGCCCCATCTGCTCTTTCACGATGCCTAATGACTACTGAGATCGCTGATATGGAGTACCTGGCAGTAGGTGGCAAAACAATGTACCTAATGTGGATGGGTATGTCCGGATACTTTTGATCACGTAGTGTACGTGTTGTTCGAACCTATTGGTAACAAATCTAGCTGCATGCCCCTGAATTCCTTCGATGTCTTCCTTCAATCTGACTAGGTGCGTATCCCAAACACTCGAGCAGTACTCAAGAACAGCTGTCAGCAGCGTCCTATATGCGGTATCCTCTACATTGAACCACAGTTTCCTAAAATTCTCCCAGAAAACCGATGTCGGCTATTCGCCTTCTCTACCACAGTCCTCACAAGTTCGTTCCATTTCGTACTGCTCTGCAAAGTTGCGCCCAGATATTTACACAACTTGACTGTGTCAATACTATACTATACTATACTACTAATACTATATCCGAACGTTACCGGTTTGTTCTTCCTAATCATCCCCATTAAATTGTATTTTTCCACGTTTTGAGTTAGCTTGCATTCATCACACCAGTTAGAAATTTAGTCTCAGTGGTCTTGTATCTTCCTATGCCCAACTTCGACACCTTCCTGTGCACCAGCGCATCTTCAACAAACAACAGTAGATTGCTCCCCACTCCGTCCAACAAATCATTTCTGAGCGTAGCTCCTATCACACTTTGCTGGGGCACTCTTTTCCCCGATCCACTCTCTCCTCTATGTTTAACAGTGCAATTCCTCTTGCATATTTAATGTAGACGTCTTCCCTTTTGACGGCACCGAATGTTGGCCTCTCCATAGATACTCCTCGGTTCTCGTAGCACTTTCGATACAGCGATTTATATAATGGTGGCTTTACACTTCTGCCATGCCTACTGTTTATCAGAATCCATTTACATTTTAAATTTGTAAACCCGAGGGCAATTTTAATTATGATTAACAGATGTAACGTGACGCGCATGAATAAGAGGAAAGACGCACTAGTGTATGGTTACTTGATTGCGGAATAATTGGAAGCAGTCACCTTCATAAAATACACTACTGGCCATTAAAATTGCTACACCAAGAAGAAATGCAGATGATAAATGGGGATTCATTGGACAAATATATTATACTAGGAATGACATGTGATTACATTTTCACGCAATTTGGGTGCATAGATCCTGAGAAATCAGTACCCAGAACAACCACCTCTGGCCGTAATAACGGCCTTGATACGCCTGGGCATTGAGTCAAACAGAGCTTGGATGGCGTGTTCAGGAACAGTTGCCCATGCAGCTTCAACACGATACCACAGTTCATCAAGAGTAGTGACTGGAGTATTGTGACGAGCCAGTTGCTCGGCCACCATTGACCAGAGGTTTTCAATTGGTGAGAGATCTGGAGAATGTGCTGGACAGGGCAGCAGTCGAACATTTTCTCTATCCAGAAAGGCCCGTACAGAACCTGCAACATGCGATCGTGCATTATCCTGCTGAAATGTAGGGTTTCGCAGGGATCGAATGAAGGGTAGAGCCACGGGTGGTAACACATCTGAAATGTAACGTCCACTGTTCAAAGTGCCGTCAATGCGAACGATAGGTGAGCGAGACGTGTAACCAATGGAACCCCATACCATCACGCCGGGTGATACGCCAGTATGGCGATGATGAATACACGCTTCCAATGCGCGTTCACCGCGATGTCCCCTAACACGGATGCGACCATCATGATGCTGTAAACAGAACCTGGAGTCATCCGAAAAAATGATGTTTTGCCATTCGTGCACCCAGGTTCGTCGTTGAGTACACCATCGCAGGCACTCCTGTCTGTCAAGGGTAACCGCAGCCATGGTCTCCGAGATGATAGTTCATGCTGCTGCAAACGTCATCGAACTGTTCGTGCAGATGGTTGTTGTCTTGCAAACGTCCCCATCTGTTGACTCAGGGATCGAGACGTGGCTGCACGATCCGTTACAGCTATGCGGATAAGATGTCTGTCATCTCGACTGCTAGTGATACGAGGCCGTTGGGATCCAGCACGGCGTTCCGTATTACCCTCCTGAACCCACCGACTCCATATTCTGCTAACAGTCATTGGATCTCGACCAACGCAAGCAGCAATGTCGCGATACGATACACCGCAATCGCGATAGGCTAAAATCGACCTTTATCAGAGTCGGGAACGTGATGGTACGCATTTCTTCTCCTTACACGAGGCATCACAACAACGTTTCACCAGGCAACGCCTGTCAACTGTTGTTTGTGTGTGAGAAATCGGTTGGAAACTTTCCTCATGTCAGCACGTTGTATGTGTCACCACCGGCGCCAACTTGTGTGAATGCTCTGAGAAGCTAATCATTTGCATATCACAGCATCTTCTTCCTGTCGGTTAAATTTCGCGTCTGTAGCACGTCATCTTTGTGGTGTAGCAATTTTAATGGCCTGTAGTGTATATATGTGACGAAAAATTTGTAGTGTAGCAATTTTAATGGCAAGAAGTGTATAAGAGTACTCTTGTGGAGCGATTAAATTAGAACGACCACATAAAACTAATAGCAGGTAAGGCCGATGCCAGACTAACTGGAACAATCCTCAAGAAAGGCTGTAGCTAGCGACTCCCCGTTCGAGCAGTACTTGAATATTGCTTGTCAGTCTGTGATCTGTACAAGATAGGACTGATGGACGAAACAAAGAGGATGCAAAGAAGAGCAGTGTGTTTCGTTACAAGTTCATGTACTAAGCGCGAAAGCGTCAAACAGATAACCAGCCAACTCCAATGGCAGACGCTTCAAGACAGACGTACTGTTAAAAGTGCGGAGAGCGTATGTTCATGGAAGAGTCAACCTCTGCATTGCTTCCTCCTGCGTACATCTCACAAACAGACCCTGGAGACAGGATTAAAGAGATTCGAGCCCACATGGAGGGTTACCAAAACAATCGTTGTTCCCGCGAATCATATGCAAATGTGACAGAAACGGGAGGGGGGGGGGGGGATTGGTGTAGTGAGAGTGGTACACGCAGCACACTCCACCACACCTCGTCAAGCTAGCTTCTGGAGTACATGTGGAGATGTGCCTGTAGACGTAAATTATTGTTAACGCATGTAGTCCTGTGTAACCTCTGACGTAATCAAAACGAAAGAACCGTGCTAAAAACATTCACCAACCTATATCGCATAAATATTTCTTCATTTAAGACAACCATTTCGACAGCCTTTGCTGTCATCTTCAGTTTTTTAAAAAATCCTGTTGATATGGAACGTCTTCATGTTACGCTGGACCTCACGCCAAGTAAATGAACACGTTTCCTAGTTGATTTTTTAAGACCTTCAGATGACAGCGAAAGCTGTCGAAACCGGTTATCGTAAATAAAGAAATATTTATGCTACCTAAGCTGAATGTTTTTAGCAAGTAGTTTAATGGCTCCTTCGGCCTTCTGAAAATGAGAAAATTCAATCGAAAGGACCGAGATGTTAGCAAGTAGTTAAAGTAATGCGTAATTATATGTTGCTGATAAGTAGCGCTAGCATACTAATTACAGAATTAGTAGGCACTTTTCATTTCTCTCAAAATTGTTTCTAAATAAAATTGTACATTAATACTGGAACACTTTCAGTTATTTATTGCACAAGAATTAAACATTGTACAGATGTCATACATAAGGCATTTTGAAGAGAAACTCTTTTTTATGTATTTTTACAAGCATTCGATGTGCAAACCATGAGTGACCAGGCAGACGTCAATATGGTAATCAAATTCTTGCCATACCGTCCCAGCATGGCACCGTCGGCTGTGTCAGTCGCTTCCCGTATTCTCTCCCGGAGCTCTGCTACATCACGTGGTAGAGGCGGTACATACACCAGATCTTTAATGTGTCCCCACAGAAAAAAGTCACACGGAGTGAGATCTGGTGATGGTGGATTGCCATTTCATGAAACAGCTGTCCCCATCTGTAGCACGGCAGATCCATCGATGCCGCAGCTTCGTGTTCAGGTACCCACGAACCTCACGATAAAAATGGGGTCGAGCCCCATCCGGCTGAAAGCTGGTGGCCTCTTACCGTACTTGGTTCGAAAGATCCGTTGAACAGCTGTAGCACATTTGTTTTTGTCGAACTCCAACGCACCTGCACTCGCCATGTTTGCGGCTAGCGCTCACTATCGACAAATTACCAAATTACGCTGTGGCGGTATATATGGAAAAAAACTTCCAGGGTTACTCTTCAAAATGACATATGTATGATATCTATACAATGTTTGGTTCTTGTGCAGTAAATAATTGAAAGTCTTCCTGGAGTTTATGTACACCCTGTACTTAAGATTAACAATAACAAATTGTGGTCTGCTGCAGTTCCTAAGTAGCTCATCTCCATATAATGCAGCAAAAAATAAATATCGGAAAGCCTCATTAGTAGCAGTGAAAACACTGATAAGTTCACTGTTCTTATACCTTCACAATACTCTTGGCCCTCTTTCTTTGTTGAGATGTCGTCTGCCTGTTGACTCTCACCCTTTGAACATGCCAGCCGCAACGTTGACCTTTACTTCCCCGCAACCTCCCCGCCTGGTAGAGGGGGTCAGCTGTTCCGCAACAACTTGTTGATACGTATCTGCGGACGCAAGCAACAGGTGAACAGCTGTTATCGATTCCCATCTGGCCCCGGCTACAGCTGACCCTACCGCATGTCGTGCGATGCGCAGCGGTTACTGGCTACCTTACGGTTCCCTCCACACGCAGCGTTCTGTGTTGCATTACTCCGGCAAGCGCCAAAATGAGGTCCTATCTGCGGTCTGCGCACTGTAAAGTATTTACTCGTATACCTAAGCTATTGGCTATCAAACGTAACATTCTCGTTTTTTGCTTAGTCCTACGTCACTTGATATCCATCACATACGAATAATCTAATCTAAATCTTTTCTCTACCGTTCCTCACTCGAACAGCGCGCGGGTGGAAACGAACATTTAACATTTTTCCGTCCAATCTGTGATTTACCTTATTATATTAACTATGATCATTTCCACCTATGGGGGTAGGCGTCTACAAAATATTTTCGCATTCGGAGATGAAAGTTGGTGATTCAAATTTCGTGAAAAAGATCTCGCCCCAGCGAAATATGCCTTTGTTTTAATAATTAGCCAGCCAGTGTGGTCGAGCGGTTCTAGGCGCTATAGTCTGGAACCGCACAACCGCTACGGTCGCAGGTTCGAATCCTGCCTCGGGCATGATTGTGTGTGATGTCCTTAGGTTAGTTAGGTTTAACTAGTTCTAAGTTCTAGGGGACTGATGACCTCAGAAGTTAAGTCCCATATTGCTCAGAGCCATTATTTTTTAATAATTGCCACACCAACTCGCGTGTCATGTCCGTAACATTCTCTGCCTTATTTCGCCATAATACAAAACGCGCTGCCCTTTCTCGAACTTTCTCAGTGTCCTCCGTCAATCCTATCTGGTAAGGCTCTCATACTGCACAGAAATACTCTAAGAAAGAACGGTCAAGGGTAGAGTAGGCAGTCTCTTTGGTGCAATTGTTGCATCATTGAAGTGTTCTGCCAACAGAAC
The DNA here is from genome assembly GCF_023898315.1 of Schistocerca nitens. Classification (NCBI taxonomy): domain Eukaryota; kingdom Metazoa; phylum Arthropoda; class Insecta; order Orthoptera; family Acrididae; genus Schistocerca; species Schistocerca nitens. The sequence continues at coordinate 175,095,555 of NC_064619.1, forward strand.
ACAGTCGTTGGTTGGCCTTCCCAGTAACGTTAATCTGTGTCATCTTTCCAATTTTATTTCTTTGTGATTGTAGTTGCTAGGTATTTACTGGAACTGGCAGCCTTTAGATTTGTGTGATTATAATCTAATCGAAAATATATCATTAATCATTGTACAGACGCTGTCGAGAACCTTTATCACACCTACGACTCCCAGCTCTTATCGTATGCTATTAGATGAGCTCTGGCGAAGTACAGAATTCACAGAACTCAACGTTCGACTGACCTCCGAGATTAACGTCAACAGTGTGTGAGCACTACAGTAGTGACGCTACAACGACACTTCAATAAATAATATTGTGCACGGGACTTCTGAACACAAACTTGTAGACACTGATGCTAATGTCAATGGACTAGCGGGAAAGACTTGAATTTTCTCTGCACTAAAAAAGAAAATAGGATTGTTTACGCATAGCGTTCTACGACGGCTCATATTTGTGGTTGGCGCTTACTGGCGCTCAGCATCGAGGTTACCATCTGGCTGTTACTCCTATTTTCAGTTTCACAGTAAGTGTGAAGGCCAGGTGACAAATTAGGGTAAATTTGATCTCGTGACTTTTACTACATTTTTTCCCCTCTAACTCTATGTCTTGCGGACTCATTCCAGAAATCAAAAAAGTAAATTATTAGTGTAAAGAATATCATATTGCACACTTCCTTTTCTATTGATGAAAAGAGCATGACGCTATTTAATAGTCTTCATCATCATCTACATCAGGGGTTGGTGCTTTCGGTCGGTCTCCTTCAAAATTGATCAAGCCACCTCTTAATCGTTCTCATGAAGATCTTTTGCTTCTTGGGTTGTACTGTTTTATTGTTTTAGTGATTCTGTCATCGGGCATGCAGTTTATGTCTTTCCATTTCAACTGGTATTGCTTAATTGCGTCAGCTATGTTATCCGCATTAGATTCATCTCGGATGTCATCATTTCTCATTTTATCCATTAAAGTTCGTACAGTCACATGAGTAAGGAGGTTATTTCTCCATGCATCTACTCCCTTTTCCTCTCTCTTCTTAATGATCCAATTTTCGCATCCATAAAGCAGTGCTGGTGTTGTCACGACCTTATACAACATGAATAGGGTATCTCTGTGGAGTGTCTTTCCCAACGTTCTGCCTGTAATTACACCTGGAAGACTGCCGGCTTAGCGTGGCGAGGAGCTTCGTGCACTCTGCCATGGCCCAGAGGGCTTAGCTGGTGCGAGCACAACTTTCCGACGCTGGCCGCTCAAGCCAGACAGGTCTCTTGGGAAGGAGTCAGACCAAGAGCAGACCACAACATAGTCGGGCAGAGAGCTCCAATAGGAGATAACCTCGATGAAAAACGAGGAAAGACACCCTACAAAATCTGGAATTACGGAGCCATAGCTGTAGTGAAGGCAACTATCTGAGAGAGACAACCTCAGAAGAAAAACACGTGTGCTGGTGTATCTGAAAGCGGCAGTCCCACCACCCAGGTATCCTCGTTACAAGCCTATATCTTGTAACGAGGGAATTATAATAATAAACAGAATCTCCAGAAAAAAGCTATTTAATCATGTGCATAACATTTCTAAACATTTACAGTCCTATGCTACAATGGCGTATGATCGCTTACTTCACCTGAAGAAAACTATGATTCAAACTATCTATTGAGACGGTGCAATACAGAACTGTGCTGTTATTAACACAAGTCGTTCAGAGTTTTAAAGATCCATATGAGATATTTTAAGTACCTCTGTTGCAGGCCAACAGCAAAATACCTGTAATGTGTTGCTGAAATAGCTCTTATTTTAATATCGTCAATGATTGTTCCTGCCTGAAAGATATATTAAAGTGCTTGAGGTACAGTACGAGTAATAATGTTGAAAAGGATCATAGGTGGACGTTACTTTACTAAACGATTAAAATAAAATGTGGATGGAGAAACTGTTTCGCTGGGTTCTTGTGTTTACGTTAGTCCAGAGAAATTGTGAATAAGCTCTTTTCACATACTTGAAAATTCGATCAGTTACCCTAAGATATCAACACTGTATTCGAACTCGTTATCGGTTTCCTCGTTTAGGATTGTCAGAGAAAACAGTTAGTTTTTCTTCAGAACATAACCGTAATGAATACTTGTTAACAATCAAAACCATTTTCCAAGTGTAGCCGCCCAGCTCGCCTTGATATTCAACCAGAATCTACTAAGCAACTCTTTCTGTTTTTAGACACTCGCCCCATTCCGTGTTCTCGTTTTTGTTTCATTCTGAGTCAGTGGCAGCAGTATATCGCCCACAGTTTATTCCTTTTTCCAATTGATTTTTCTCGTATTTTTTGGAGAATTTTTGTAGATTATTTGACCCATTCTGTTTCCAATTCCAGCAGTTTTACGCTGAGAAATTAACTGTACGGATTATCGCAAACCCTTTAAAATAACACAATTCTGCGATTTACCAATACACTATGTGATCAAAAGTATCCGGACACCTTACTGAAAATTACCTACAAGTTCGTGACGCCCTCTATTGCCAATGCTGGACTTTACTATGGTGTTGGTCCACCCTTAACCTTGATGACAGCCTCCACTCTGCAACCATACGTTCAGCCAGGTGCTCGAAGGTTTCTTGGGAGATGGCAGCCCATTCTTCACGGAGTGCTGCGCTGAGGAGAGGTATCTATGTCGCTCGTGAGGCCTGGAAAGATGTTGTCGTTCCAGAACGCGCCAAGGGTGTTCTATTGGATTCAGGTCAGGACGCTGTGCAGGCCAGTCCATTACAGGGATGATATTGTCGTGTAACCATATTGTCGTGTAGCCAGTCCGCCACAGGCCGTGCATTATAAACAGGTGCTCGATCGTGTTGAAAGATGCAATCGCCATCCCCGGATTGCTCTTCAATAGTGGGAAGCAAGAAGGTACTTAAAACATCAATGTAGGCCTGTGCTGTGATAGTGCCACGCAAATCAACAAGGGGTGCAAGCCCCCTTCATGAAAAACACGACCACACCATAACACCACTGCCTCCGCATTTTACTGTTGTCACTCCACGTGCTGGCAGATGACGTTTACCTGGCATCCCCTATACCCATAGCCTGCCATCGGATCACCGCATTGTGTACCATGATACACCACTCCGCACAACGTTTTTCCACTCTTCAATCGTTCAATGTTTCCGCTCCTTACACTAAGCGAGGCGTCGTTTGCAATTTACCGGCGTGATGTGTGGCTTATGAGCAGCCGCTCGAGCATGAAATCCAACTTTTCTTACCTCTCGCCTAACTACCACAGCACTTGCAGTGGATCCGGATGCAGTTTGGAAATTCTGTGTGATAGTCTGGATAGAAGTCTGCATATTTCACTTTACGACCCTTTTCAACTGTGGGCGGTCTCTGTCAGTCAACAAACGAGTTCGGCCTGTACGCTTTTGTTTTGTATGTGTCCGTCCCCCTTCTCGTTTCCATTTCACTATCGCATCGGAAACAATGGACCTATAGATGTTTAGGAGTGTAGAAATCTCTCAGACAGACGTATGACACAAGTGACACACAATCACCTGATCACGTTCGAAGTCCCTGAGTTCCGCGGAGCGCCCCATTCTGCTATCTCACGGTGTCTAATGACTACTGAGGTCGCTGATATGGAGTACCTGGCACCTAATTTGAAAAACATATTTTTTTGGGTGTCCGGATACTTTTGATCACACCGTGTAGGTTCTACCTTTTGTGTTAGTGGGATAATACACAATAACGATAGCAAGTTGTTTCACTGTTATCATTGTTCCGAAAAATGGAATTTTATGTAAAAAATTACGTTATTGAACACCACAGTGTTGGCGGGGAAGAGGGAGCAACCAGCGTGTAGGTGGGTGCCAACAGAATGTTTTCGCAATCGGAGGAGAAAACAGGAGATCGAAATTTCATGAGAAGATACCGTCGCAGCGAAAAACGCCTTTGTTTTAATGATTGCCACTCTAATTCACGTATCATGTCTGCAACACTATCTCCCCTATTTCGCGATAATACAAAACGAGCTGCCCTTCTTTCTACTTTTTCGATGTCATCCGTCAGACCCACCTGATGCGGACCCCACACCGCACACCAATAATCCAGAATAGGGCGGACAAGCGTAGTGTAAGCAGTCTCTTTGGTAGACCTGTTGCACCTTCTAAGTGTTCTGCCAATGAATCGCAGTCTTTGGTTTGCTCTACCCACTATATCTATGTGATCGTTCCAATTTAGGTTATTTGTAATTGTTATCCCTAAGTATTTACTTGAATTAACAGCCCTAAGATTTGTGTGACTTATCACGTAATCGAAATTTAGCTGATTTCTTTTAGTACTCATATGAATAACTTCAGACTTTTCTTTATTCAGGGTCAATTGCCACTTTTCGCACCATACAGATATCTTATCAAAATCATTTTGCAAGTTGTTTTGATCATCTGATGACTTTACAAGACGGTAAATGACAGCATCATCTGAAAACAATCTAAGACGGCTACTCAGATTGTCTCCTATGTCGTTAGTATAGATCAGGAACAATAGAGGGCCTGTAACACTTCCTTGGGGAACGCCGGATATTACTTCTGTTTCACTCGATGACTTTCCGTCTGTTACTACGAACTGTGACCTTTCTGACAGGAAATCACGAATCCAGTCGCACAACTGAGGCGATACTCCGAAGGCTCGCAGTTTGGTTAGATGACGCTTGTGATGAACGGCGTCTAAAGCCTTCTGGAAATCTAAAAATATGTAATCAATTTGACATCCCCTATCGATATCACTTATTACTTCACGAGTATAAAGAGCTAGTTGTGTTTCACAAGAACGATATTTTCTGAATCCGTGCTGACTATATGTCAATAAATCGTTTTCTTCGAGATACTTCATAATGTTTGAATACAGTATACGTCCTAAAACCCTACTGCAAATCGACGTTAATGATATAGGCCTGTAATTCAGCGGATTACTCCTACTTCCCTTTTTGGGTAATGGTGTGACTTGAGCAATTTTCCAGTCTTTAAGGTACGGATCTTTCTGTGAGCGAGTGGTTGTATATAATTGCTAAATATGGAGCTATTTTATCAGCATACTCTGAGAGGAACCTGAATGGTATACAATCTGGACCCGATGTCCAGTGATTTATGCTGCTTTATACACCGAGGATATCTACTTCTACGTTTATCACCTTGGCAGTTGTTCTTGATTCGAATTCAGGATTAATTACTTCGTCTTCTTTGGTGAAGGAGTTTCGGAAAACCGTTTCTAATAACCCTGCTTTAGTGGCACTGTCATCTGTGACTTTTACCGTTGTTATCGCGCATTGAAGGTATCGATTGTCAGCCATAAAAGTGAACTCATGGTGGAATACACCTCTGAAAAGACGCACATTGGAAAGGAGTACATTGCTGCTGGTAAACCTTTCGGGGTGTAAGGCCTCTGAGGATGTCCAGTGCAGTCCTGGACGGAACTTCAGGAACAGAAGAGTTTCTTGGACCAAGACCTTACACCCCGAAAGGTTTACCAGCAACTAAGTCATCCGGTTGTGAAAGCCTTGATTCTATGATCAGAGGAGTACATTGTCACCATAGCGTTTACCGGTGAGTGTACCCTGTTCAATGATCTGGAGGTCAGTGTGCCCAAACAACGATACGCCTACCCACAACGTAACATCTGGACCACCAAAATGGTCATGTTCGACAATGCTGAACGGACCCTCATAAGGCGAGAAATGGGTATTCGTAGCAACCTCGGGATATTTGTCCAACTCGACTGTGTTAGTGGCCCAGGTGTAATGGTGTGAGGAGGCTTAATGTTGCATATGTCACCTGACCTGCAAATCTTTGAACATAGAACGTACACCAGCCAACGTTGTTGTGACAATGCGTTCTTTCAAGGGTCCTTTAGGCCCTGACTTCGTGTTTATGGATGACACTGCGTGACCGCATCGAATAGCGCAAATGGAGGAGCACCTGGTAGGAGAGGATATTCGGCGGGTGGAGTGGCTTGCCCGTTCCACTGAGATAAATTCCATCGAGCGCGTGCGATAATCACAAACCCTGTTAAGAACCAATTCCCGACGCTTCTAACGTCAAGAAGACCAACATGAATCGCAGTGATTGTACTTTCAACATTGCAGCCCAATCAGCAGTCCTGATAATCTAATATATAAGGAACTATCAGCCTCGATTGCGATAATGAAACCAACCTTTACCTAGGTTTGAGCCCAAATAATTGAGCCTTCTTCAAAAGATATACCTGAATCTGTAATTTACCTAAGAGGGCATGGTCTAGAAATAAAACTAAAACAGCCTGAATAGGCGTAGACACATTTTAAAAATGCGCTACATAAGTACTAAGTCAACACCAAGACTTAAGCTCTGGCGTGCGCCTCGTCTCCATGGAAGCCGTGCGGTGGGCCTCGGGAGCTCACGTGAAACTAAGTAGGACTAGATAACCCGCTGCAAAACTACATGCAGATCAACATGGCGGGGAACATTGCGCATGTCTAACTGAGGCCATGACTGTCAAAGATAAAAGACCGACACAGTTATATCTTAAAACAAATAACTTATAGAAAGGTTGAAAATCTTAAACATAAAGCCTCTGCACCAGGTTATGACTAAAATGTAACAAACTGAGCATGAATTTATACAAGTTCGAACACACTACCCCGACTTACACTATTAGAATATATCGGCCCTCTCACAACGAATGCTGCATAACGCACCCATTGTTATTAATGAAATATGACATCGCCGCGCGGGATTAGCCGAGCGGTCTGAGTCGCTGCAGTCATGGTCTGTGCGGCTGGTCCCGGCGGAGGTTCGAGTCCTCCCTCGGGCATGGGTGTGTGTGTTTGTCCTTAGGATAATTTAGGTTAAGTAGTGTGTAAGCTTAGGGACTGATGACCTTAGCAGTTAAGTCCAATAAGATTTCACACACATTTGAACATTTGGATATGACATAGGACATAAAACAGTGAAACTGTAGTATGTAAAAGCCATAATGCAATAATCTCGGTTAACCTGTACACAGATGGTCGAGTAGATGTTTTTATCAGTTGATGGAGATACACTTCTTATTGCTGACACGCACTGAATGAAGAATATTATCATGATTAGTTTTTTATCTTATTACTAAAAATAACGCTTGAGTGAACAAACAATGCCACTTCATCGCCATGTAATAGCAAATGACCAGCATAGGTCAAATTATGTATTACGTGTAGAAATATAGTAACTGCGTGAACGGACGTACAACGCCCTTTCATCGCCCTTATACTCTATCAACCGACAGAGGTCAATTTCACTGGCGCTACAAAAGAAAATTATCGTCTCTTATATTAAAGGCTATTGTTAAATAGATATGATACGATAAAACGTGCTTGACCCGAAATCACACATAGGATAATTTTATGGACGTGTTCTTCACAGGGAAGAATTAAAAAGAAATAAAAGATAGCTACTAATATGCCCATGCACATGCCATAAATGGACAAGGATGAAGTCGTCTCTGGATTGCAGCTACAAATAAATGTAAAGGGAATTAAATCCCAAAAGGTCGAGACGGACCAGCTAAACTTCATCTTCTCACCTGAGGCTCCATTTCACCGCTCGTGGGCTAGTAACAACTCATATGAACATGACCATTGTCTATGGGATAGATGAGGGGACCTTAATTATTTGCCGGCCGCGGTGGTCTAGCGGTTCTGGCGCTGCAGTCCGGAACCGCGGGACTGCTACGGTCGCAGGTTCGAATCCTGCCTCGGGCATGGGTGTGTGTGATGCCCTTAGGTTGGTTAGGTTTAAGTAGTTCTAAGTTCTAGGGGACTTATGGCCTAAGATGTTGAGTCCCATAGTGCTCAGAGCCATTTGAACCATTTTGAACCTTAATTATTTAAAAACCATGTGTGCCACATTATGTAAGCACAGTATGTGGTAAGACCACTTGATAGGAATCAGTACGTGACATTTTTACACGTAGAACATAATTTTACCTATGCTGGTCATTTGCTATTACATGGCGATGAAGTGGCGTTGTTCGTTCACTCAAACGTTATTTTTAGTAATAAGATAAAAAACTAATCATGATAATATTCTTCATTCAGTGCGTGTCAGCAATAAGAAGTATATCTCCATCAACTGATAAAAACATCTACTCGACCATCTGTGTACACGTTAACCGAGATTATTGCATTATGGCTTTTACATACTACAGTTTCACTGTTTTATGTCCTATGTCATATTTCATTAATAACAATGGGTGCGTTATGCAGCATTCGTTGTGAGAGGGCCGATATATTCTAATAGTGTAAGTCGGGGTAGTGTGTTCGAACTTATATAAATTCATGCTCAGTTTGTTACATTTTAGTCATAACCTGGTGCAGAGGCTTTATGTTTAAGATTTTCAACCTTTCTATAAGTTATTTGTTTTAAGATATAACTGTGTCGGTCTTTTATCTTTGACAGTCATGGTCTCAGTTAGACATACGCAATGTTCCCTGCCATGTAGTTTTGCAGCGGGTTATCTAGTCCTACTTAGTTTCACGTGGGCTCCCGAGGCCCACCGCACGGCTTCCATGGAGACGAGGCGCACGCCAGAGCTTAAGTCTTGGTGTTGACTTAGTACTTATGTAGCGCATTTTTAAAATGTGGCTACGCCTATTCAGGCTGTTTTAGTTTTATTTCTAGACCATGCCCTCTTAGGTAAATTACAGATTCAGGTATATCTTTTGAAGAAGGCTCAATTATTTGGGCTCAAACCTAGGTAAAGGTTGGTTTCATTATCGCAATCGAGGCTGATAGTTGCTATCGCAGTGACTTTAATGTAATTATTGTCTTTGAAAAAAGGGTCAGTTTTTTTCAAACTGTGTACTTCTGTCAATCATCTTCTGTACTATACTGTAGCAGTTCTTTCCATGTACGGTTCAAGTTTCATCGGGCTATTTTACTTGGCATACGAACATTAGTTCCGTCCTTATGTTTTGGCCCGCCAATGTATAGCCAAAGCTAGTGAAAGTGCAAAACCCTTTTCTTTATTCAGTTTCCAGTGCCTCTCCTTATCTTACTTTCTGATTAGGTATTATTATGTTGTTGGCTCTTCAGTCTGAAGAATGCTTTGATGCAGCTCTCCACACAACTCTATCCCTTCCGAACCTAATCATCTATGCATAACGCCTGCAACCTACATCGACTTCAACGTCCTTTCTTGTAGCCAAGCATGGGTCCCCATCTACAAGTTTCACTTTCCACACATCCTTCGCTTAAAATTGTGCCTCACGAAGGCTCCTATCAACCAATCCCTAGTCTTAGTCAATTTGTGCCGTAGAGCTGTTTTCTTTCCCAATTCGACGTAGTAATTCGTTAATTAGTTTCTCAATATACCCGTCTACCAGTGATCTGCACTATTATTCTGTAACACAACGTTTCGAAGGCTCATATTCTTTCCCTCTCCGTAGTAATTAAAGTTGAAATGCATCTTTTCATTCAGCCACCTTCATTTGGATCATGTATTTTTTTCACCAATTGCGGGAGAGCTCTTTGCCTTTATTTTCCGATCACATGCCGACTCATTTCGATATTCATCTCTGCTACATAGGAAGTACTCAAGGTATACCTTGAGTGTTTGGAGTTGGTGGCTTGGCCGGTAAAAGGCTGGGGCGCGGTCATTGTGTACTTATAGAACTAAACTTCTTTACAAACAACATTAGAAGTAGTGAGCACAATGTACAGTGAGATTACATACCCAAAAAATCACTATTACAGAACTCACTTATGTTAGTTGCTGTTAATTACACAGTGCCTTATAGGAAAAGCATAAGCACCTTATTGATCCGACGACATACAAATATCTACCTTCGTAACGTGTGACTGGTAATCGTATTGTATTTTTGTCAGGTGTGATTCCACTCATAATTCATTCCCGCTAAAGAAGAAGGTGCTCATGCTAAATGTACTGCCTTCGCTTCTGCGTGTGTCAAGAACTCAGCGTAGAAAATATTGTTTACTGCAGTTTCTGTTCATCCCCCGTACGAATTGTGTGTCATATTTTCATTTATATTCATCTAATAGTTGCTCACGCTGTTAGTCGCTAAGTTGTTTTTCATTCTGATGTATGTCTAGCAAATTACTTTACTGTGGCGTACGTTAAATGTACAGTGTACCTTTGTTACTACTGACTTCACTGTCTCTTCTTTACTCTTCACTGCTTCTCGAAAACGTTCGTTTTCACAATTACTTACCGTAAATGTATCACCCCCCCCCCCATGAACCATGGACCTTGCCGTTGGTGGGGAGGCTTGCGTGCCTCAGCGATACAGATGGCCGTACCGTAGGTGCAACCACAACGGAGGGGTATCTGTTGAGAGGCCAGACAAACATGTGGTTCCTGAAGAGGGGCAGCAGCCTTTTCAGTTGTTGCAGGGGCAACAGTCTGGATGATTGACTGATCTGACCTTGTAACATTAACCAAAACGGCCTTGCTGTGCTGGTGCTGCGAACGGCGGAAAGCAAGGGGAAACTACAGCCGTATTTTTTCCCGAGGACATGCAGCTTTACTGTATGAGTAAATGATGATGGCGTCCTCTTGGGTAAAATATTCCGGAGGTAAAATAGTCCCCCATTCGGATCTCCGGGCGGGGACTACTCAGGAGGACGTCGTTATCAGGAGAAAGAAAACTGGCGTTCTACGGATCGGAGCATGGAATGTCAGATCCCTTAATCGGGCAGGTAGGTTAGAAAATTTAAAAAGGGAAATGGGTAGGTTAAAGTTAGATATAGTGGGAATTAGTGAAGTTCGGTGGCAGGAGGAACAAGACTTTTGGTCAGGTGAATACAGGGTTATAAATACAAAATCAAATAGGGGTAATGCAGGAGTAGGTTTAATAATGAATAAAAAAATAGGAGTGCGGGTTAGCTACTACAAACAGCATAGTGAACGCATTATTGTGGCCAAGATAGACACGAAGCCCACGCCCACTACAGTAGTACAAGTTTATATGCCAACTAGCTCTGCAGATGATGAAGAAATAGATGAAATGTATGACGAGATAAAAGAAGTTATTCAGGTAGTGAAGGGAGACGAAAATTTAATAGTCATGGGTGACTGGAATTCGTCAGTAGGAAAAGGGAGAGAAGGAAACATAGTAGGTGAATATGGATTGGGGGGAAGAAATGAAAGAGGAAGCCGCCTTGTAGAATTTTGCACAGAGCATAACTTAATCATAGCTAACACTTGGTTCAAGAATCATAAAAGAAGGTTGTCTACCTGGAAGAATCCTGGAGATACTAAAAGGTATCAGATAGATTATATAATGGTAAGACAGAGATTTAGGAACCAGGTTTTAAATTGTAAGACATTTCCAGGGGCAGATGTGGACTTTGACCACAATCTATTGGTTATGAACTGCGGATTGAAACTGAAGAAACTGCAAAAAGGTGGGAATTTAAGGAGATGGGACCTGGATAAACTGAAAGTACCAGAGGTTGTAGAGAGTTTCAGGGAGAGCATATGAGAGAACAATTGACAGGAATGGGGGAACTAAATACAGTAGAAGAAGAATGGGTAGCTTTGAGGGATGAAGTAGTGAAGGCAGCAGACGATCAAGTAGGTAAAAAGACGAGGGCTAATAGAAATCCTTGGGTAACAGAAGAGATATTGAATTTAATTGATGAAAGGAGAAAATATAAAAATGCAGTAAATGAAGCAGGCAAAAAGGAATACAAACGTCTCAAAAATGAGATAGACATGAAGTGCAAAATGGCTAAGCAGGGATGGCTAGAGGACAAATGTAAGGATGTAGAGGCTTGTCTCACTAGGGGTAAGATAGATACTGCCTACAGGAAAATTAAAGAGACCTTTGGAGAGAAGAGAACCACTTGTATGAATATCAAGAGCTCAGATGGCAACCCAGTTCTAAGCAAAGATGGGAAGGCAGAAAGGTGGAAGGAGTATATAGAGGGTTTATACAAGGGCAATGTACTTGAGGACAATATTATGGAAATTGAAGATGATGTAGATGAAGACGAAATGGGAGATACGATACTGCGTGGAGAGTTTGACAGAGCACTGAAAGACCTGTGTCGAAACAAGGCCCTGGGAGTAGACAACATTCCATTACAACTACTGATGGCCTTGGGAGAGCCAGTCATGACAAAACTCTACCATCTGGTGAGCAAGATGTATGAGACAGGCGAAATACCCACAGACTTCAAGTAGAATACAGGGAGCGAAAGGCTATTTACAATTTGTACAGAAACCAGATGGCAGTTATAAGAGTCGAGGGGCATGAAAGGGAAGCAGTGGTTGGGAAAGGAGTGAGACAGGGTTGTAGCCTCTCCCCGATGTTATTCAATCTGTATATTGAGCAAGCAGTAAAGGAAACAAAAGAAAAATTCGGAGTAGGTATTAAAATTCATGGAGAAGAAGTAAAAACTTTGAGGTTCGCCGATGACATTGTAATTCTGTCAGAGACAGCAAAGGACTTGGAAGAGCAGTTGAACGCAATGGACAGTGTCTTGAAAGGAGGATATAAGATGAACATCAACAAAAGCAAAACGAGGATAATGGAATGTAGTCAAATTAAATCGGGTGATGCTGAGGGGATTAGATTAGGAAATGAGACACAAAGTAGTAAAGGAGTTTTGCTATTTAGGGAGTAAAATAACTGATGATGGTCGAAGTAGAGGGGATATAAAATGTAGACTGGCAATGGCAAGGAAATCGTTTCTGAAGAAGAAAAATTTGTTAACGTCGAGTATAGATTTAAGTGTCAGGAAGTCGTTTCTGAAAGTATTTGTATGGAGTGTAGCGATGTATGGAAGTGAAACATGGACGATAACGAGTTTGGACAAGAAGAGAATAGAAGCTTTCGAAATGTGGTGCTACAGAAGAATGCTGAAGATAAGGTGGGTAGATCACGTAACTAATGAGGAAGTATTGAATAGGATTGGGAAGAAGAGAAGTTTGTGGCACAACTTGACTAGAAGAAGGGATCGGTTGGTAGGACATGTTTTGAGGCATCAAGGAATCACAAATTTAGCATTGGAGGGCAGCGTGGAGGGTAAAAATCGTAGAGGGAGACCAAGAGAAGAATACACTAAGCAGATTCAGAAGGATGTAGGTTGCAGTAAGTACTGGGAGATGAAGAAGCTTGCACAGGATAGAGTAGCATGGAGAGCTGCATCAAACCAGTCTCAGGACTGAAGACCACAACAACAACAACAAATGTATCACCATACTTCGCTTTCCACAGTCATACAATCATTCATTTTAAGGCTCAAAACTAAATAATATAATCTTTCTTATGTCGATTTCGTGGCCCTTTCCTAGGTACGCCTGTAATATTCATCTTCATATTCATCGCCGTATACCCATATAATTATTCATAAAAAATCTCGATGTATACCCATATATTACCTGTGGGGTTCTCACACTGGCACCACCACCCTATTTATTTCTTCCCACAAATATAAATAAACTCACATTACTCTAACACACTTTCAATTTCTTCCTAGTTGCACTCCACGTATGATATGTCACCACAAACGTAGATTAACTAATTAATACCTCCAGTTGAATCTAAAATCTTTCACACTCTCTCTACTTCCTAGTATTACCCAGCAGTGAAATTTCATTTATTTCTCCATATCGATTTTTAAACATGCAGTACTTACCACAATTATTTTGTTAAAGTTCATGTAATTATGCAGTGTGGGTATTGGTTTGTTTACATATTTAGTTTGCTTATCTCCCGCGTGTTGTACAATTCATGTTCACAGTTTTATTTTGCTACTTATGCTTTTCCTATAAGGCACTATGTAATTAATAGCCACTAACATAAGTGAGTTCTTCTGTAATAGCAAATTTGTGGGTATGTATTCTCCCAGTACATTAAGCTCACTTCTTGTAATGTAGTCTGTAAAGAAGTTTAGTTCTATAAGTGCACAACTGGTCCTCTCGCTAAATATTGTACAATATGTTATTTTATACTTTACGTCCTAGTCATACGCATTTTTCTATGTTCATATTTCATTCTGCGTTTCTCACTGTCGCTTTCTTGTTTGCTGTATGTAAGTCGCTTAGTTCTTAAGTTCTGTGGTAATCACTTTCTTTTAAGTGTACGTGTTATTTTCTTTTAAACTTGACTTAATCCTGTTGTATATAGTCGGATAAGTCATTTCCTGTATGTATTCCCCTCTACTTTTAATCCGTGTGCTTATTTCTAACTATGTACATACAATAGCCGATGTTAATTTCACAAATTGAGCGTATTTTACGCTCCTTATAGTTTACTTACGTCAATGCGCTCCTTTTCTTAAAACTACGTATGCTTCACCCAATGATATACTCTTATAATTAGTGTCCTTTACAGTATAGTCTCCGATTTGGGAATAAATGTCTCTATTCATTTTGTTTGTGTAGCTGATTTACGTTATAGTAATCAGCTGACAGTACTCCATTTCGTATCGCTTCTCTTTCGCCCAGTTGGCTGCGCGCTGTCCATGCCGATTTGCTTAAATTCTAAAATGGTTTCCGTGGTGGTGCACAGTGTGTCTTTGCGCATCTCGGCTGCAGCCGGCCCCTAAAGGTGACCCTGGACTTAACTTTGCATTTTGCGCACTCTACCCCTACGATCAGCTGTTAGCCGCTACCCACATCGTTGTTACTGTGCGCTCAGCTTTAAGCGCGGCTGCGCGTCTCAGTACTTTTCACCGCTCGTCGCTCTCGCTTAAATCTCGCACGCTGTGAATCCCTTCCTTTTCCATCACTCTTATTCAAGTTTTTTCGTTTGATGTAGGACAACTACGTCATCTAATGGCTTTAACTCCTTAAGAATTATGTATAATTGTCTTCGTTCGTATTGTCTATTTCATGTTTTCTTAAATATCAAAAGGTTTCCTTTGCTTCTACCGATATTTAAGTCTTAAGAATGCACAACATCAAAATACATGGAAAATTTTTGTTCAGTGAGTTGCATGTCATTCTTTGCATGTTAGATAGTAGAAAAAAACTGAACATTCCTTACTGTCTAAACAGGATAGAAGAAGAGGGAGAGGATGCCGGAAATATAAATATTATACTCCTTAACTGGAGGGGAACCGAGCGCCATTTGGTTTATTCGTCAAAGGGCGACGAACCTCCCAGCTTCAGAACACCTTCACACCAAGTATATAGTAAAATAATAATAAACAGTTCAATATAAGCTTGTCTACCAACAAGAATGTACACTACAAAATTACATCTCATATGCTAATGGGTATGCTGGCCTGTAATTTTATAACTTTAGATTCCCATCGCCGTTACGATCTTTCAGTTCCCTGCGGGTGGCGTAGGTACATTTACTTCCCGCGCTATCTCTTTAAACAAGCTGGTTGACATCAGGCTTGTTGATGCGCCAGTACCCAAAACAACTGGTATAACTATGTTTCCCACCTTTACCTTTGTTGTTGCCTGAGTGATTTAACTTACCTTTCGTGTTGTTTCTTTTTCTTCAGTGAACAAATCTTCTTTCATTTCTGCTTCCTTATCACACCTTAAAACTAAATTACAGATAAGCTGTATGTGTAAGCTTGTTTCAGTGTCTACTTCCTCGTTTTTATTTCTGTTCCTGTTAGTGTGTATGTCGCTAATATTATTACTGTGACACACTGGCAGTTCATTACCTTCTTCGTGTAGTCATACCCGATTATTGTTATTTCCAGGGGGCGGTAAAGGTATTATTTCATTTTCTGCAGTCACTTCTACTATATTCACGTATGTTCGCGTTTTCTCCAGTTCGTATCCCGGTTGTTTCGGTTTAACCGTACGGTTGGCGGTTCTCTCTTTGATCCCTGAGTTCCACCTTCCGATCCTGGTAAATTGCATTTCCTTGTCGCCTAATATCAAAGTTTACTCTCGAATTTCTCCTGTCTGGGCCATTGGCGTACCGATGGGGCTGACATTTATGTTCGTACCTTCGGTCACCCTGTGGCTGATAGGTAAACAGATTGTACGGATTTCCGTTGTGGCGCCGTGGTGCATAAGAATGCCATTCATTCATACGCACGTGACCGTTATAGTTTCCAAAGCCATTACCGTTACCGTACTTGTTCCTCCCATTTGGGTTGTGTTCATTACCGTTATGATAACTAGGCATGCCTTTCCCGTCCTCATGAATTAGATCTATTCAGCCGAGCACTGAGAGAAAATACTCGAGGTCATATTCGGGAATCTATACTAAATTTTCCCTAACATTTGCAGGCAACTTGTTCTTTAAGATTTTCAGTACACCGACATGATACATCGGATAATTCCAGTAGCAGGTCTTGTTCAGATATGTTGCAAAATAGTTTCTTAGCCCTCCGAATATTAGATGATATGATAACGGGTTAAATACCTCTTGTCTTAATCTCTCCTGGATAGCTGTTGACCAGTATTTATCTAATAATGCATTCTCAAGTTGGTCATATGTCTTGCAGAGTTCCAACATCTCTGTGGCCCACAAAAGGGCGCCACCTTCTGTGTGTCTTACCACATATTTGATCTACTGAACTTCTGTCCAAGTCCTAGGCAGTACATTCCTAAAGGCTGTACGCCACCGGACGTGTTCGCTTTGTTTCACACGAAAATACAGGAAACTGTCGGTGTCTTATAAAAACTCTTGTCCATTAACAACGCTGTCCAGCAGGACAGAACAGCGTTTACATGTGGTGATGACATATCTCTCTTATGAAAGTTTTGCCCGTTGCTGGCGCCGCGCGTCGGCACGCGCTCGCGCCGCTTGGGTAGCTGTCCGTACCACTGCACTGACCTCTCTCACCGGCAGACGGCCGTTTATAGCTCCGCTTACCGCCCCCAGGCGATGATATTACCGTACTTTGTTTGCTAACTATTTTATCCATTAATCTTTGTTCCACCTGCTTCATATCATGTTCTACACGTTTTAAAGTTTCTTCTTTTTTGTCTCCCATTACTTCCTTTGCCGCTTCCACGTGAGTACGCTGTTCGCCTACGCATTTTTCCGCCAACGTTGTGTTTTCATCTTCTGTATTATCCTTTACTGTTTCGTAAAGTTGCACAATGTCTGAGTTGATTCTTTTATGTTTTAACTTAAGTGATCCAGTCTCCACTTTTTCTGGCAAGTAGTCACAGAACGAATGCAGCTTCGCTACTTCTGATTGTACACTATGTATGTTAACCTGCGTATCCTTTTGCATTACCTGTAAATTATCCTGAGATTCTGTGATTCCGGATAGCTCCTGTCCATACGTGTGCGTGAGCGTTTCAAATTTTTCTTCCACTGTGCCTTTTAAATTATCACTCATATCGTGAACTGAAGTTTGTACTAGTTTGTTAATTTTGCTATCCACCTCAGTGGAGATTTGCGGAATCTGCTGTGTGAACTTCGTGTCCATATTATTAAGTTCTGTGCGGAAATTTTTTACTTCACTTGATATGTGTGTCATGTATGTATTTACCTTCCCAGTCACGGACTTTACTGTGGTCATGTCTGCTTTCAAATTAGTCATGCCCGCCTGTATTGTTTCCCAACTCCACATTCTTTTAATTTACTGTATTCAAATTGGTCTTTAAACCCGACATTTTTGATGTCTGTTTTCATTGCGTTCATGTATGTTTGTGTTTGTGTTGAGGCTCCCTAGTTACTTCTGGCCTGCGCCTGTCGGCATCTGCGTGTGTACTCTGCGTACTACTTTCATTTGAAATATTCCTCTTCCATGAGGTGTCATTAATTTCATCTTCTGTAATCAACGTATTACTTCTAATGAAATGTTCCGCATTCACGGGCGTCGAAGGCGCCCGGCATGCAAATAACCAACGCTTGACGGTTGCAAACCACACATTGTTACGTTTTGCAAATGCAAGTGTACCACATTAGCATTTTGATTTTGAAAAGATTTTTCCTTATTGTTTTGTCCATCCATTATAGAAATCTTTATGCCTCTGCAGTTACCAAAATTTTCTCTGTTTGGATTTCACTTCCGCGCTATTTCACGCACGACAGAATGTAATCTCAATTGCTGTTCACTCAATATGCTCTTCGTACTGACAAAGAAACCTTTGAAGCTCTAGGTTCTGGATTTTAGGAAATCCAAGGGATTTTCTAATAGATTTACGAGGAACGCATTTTCTACATGCATTGTTGTCTTGTAACTGGTACTTCCCTCTGTTGTACTTCTTGTTGTCCACTCTTGGTATTCTTGTCTTTTTCTTTCTAATTTATTTATTATTTCTTTTTCGTTCAGTTAGTATTTCTCCAGTGTTACATCATCGTCACCGTCATGTCATCAGAATAAATGGAACGTAAAGAAATTATTAACATACGTGTACATTCATTGTCTTAAGAATATTAGTACTCACAGTTTTGCCCACTACGTATCGCCTTGTCACGGTCGCCACTTTATAATATACTAAAAGAATATATAATAAATATTTAGATATATGGAAATAATGAGATTAATTTTTCGCCATGTCGGACATGCACAATAAGCTGGGCTATGCCTGTAAATGGTAAAGAATTTTTTCGTATTAGTTCTATATGGGAAAAATAGTCTTTCTCTTGTCATATAATTATGCTTACCAGTTAATAATACTACGTCCGATCGTCGTATCCACGTACAAAATCTTGACTGTGTCCATCATATTGTAATTGGATCTTCGTGTTAACTCTGACGTACACAGGTGAGCTTCTTGGATTTTTGTATATTACAATACTACTTGGAATAACAATTCAGGTTTTCCCTGATGAAATACGACTGTATTATTTCTTCTACAAATATAAAAAATACAGACTTTTTACTTATTCTCATACAAAAAATGTCTGCCGCCGATTTCGCTGCTAAAATAACGTGCGTCTACTTTCGTTCATTACAGAGAGCGAGTCCCCTGCCCCCACCCTCCCCCACCTTACTGAGGAACAGGAAAAGACATCTTTTGTTTTTTAACATTTTAAAATAAAGAATACATGACGGTTGGCGCAGGCTCTACGCTGGGCTATCGCCTCACCATTTCTATTTGTCTTTTAAGAAAACGAAAACATAAAAGCAAGAAATTCAAAAGATACATCACATCATGCCACGTGAAAAGGTAGAAGTTGAAAGGAAAGAGAAGTGGCAGTTGGAGGGAGTCAGTCAGTCTGTCGTGGTCACATATGGGCATGTAACGCACTGCATATTATCGTGAGTTAGTATGCGCTGAGCTATTTCACTTATCAAGTGCCCGTTAGTCTGAGTTTGTGCTGGTAGGTAGCACTGAGCCAGAGGTGGTCATCTGAAAGTTTTTTGAATAAGACAAGCTGCAGTCTAATAGTTCTGCTGCAACTCAATCCAAGAGAAGGATTGCATAATACTGAAATTGGTACTGAAGTTGTTGTATCTCGAGAGGGCGAGCGATGTTGGTTGTTAGTCGTCAGTGTAAACAGGGACGCTTCTTTCAACCAAAATTTCGATACGCACCAAACCTCTCAGTACTGAAATCACTACATATCTATTTACAAAACACACATTTATTCAATGACAAAAAGATACACTTCTTCGAGAGATCGTTGAGCCACCGCGCAAACTGATCCCGATTAGGTGGTAACAGGCAGTGGCGTTGGCAAGCAGTCCAGGCCCTCAGACAGCACACCAAGTACGGGATGATGGTCAGATGTAAGGTAGCTGAATGTACGTAATTGAAGATGTGACTAGATCTTGAGTATTACGATATTCAGATCATCTGGGCTATGGGGTGGATTTTCTGGATTGTGCACCGGGTTTTCTGGTCCAAAGGTTGTAACCTCCAGGAGCTCCTCCATGTTGTAAAGACGTATCCAACGTGGATTTGTACGTCGAGATTGCCAGGTGATGTTTCCGGCGTTCAAGTCGCCACCTAAGGGCACCTCGGGGAACTGACTGAAAATGAGCTGTGAGTCGCTCTCCTCGAAGGGACTCTGAGGACTTAGGTAAGCAATGAAGAAGATAATAATCCCGTAGAACGTGGATATCGTAATTTCAGTGAGCTCAAGAGTGTGAATGATCCACTGATGGCTCTAAGTGCTATGGGACCTAATAGCTGATGTCATTAGTCTCCTAGACTCAGAACTACTTAAACCTAACTAGCCTAAGGACATCACACACATTCATGCCCGAGGCAGGATTCGAAACTGCGACCGTAGCAGGTGCGCGGTTTCGAACTGAAGAGCCACAGCGGCCGGCGCATGAGCCATTGAGTTTTTGATAAACATGGCCATCGTGTCCACATGGCCATTTGCCCTGTCTGTCCTGTAACCTGCCAGGACTTTTCGTTTAAACGTCTGAGTCAGACGGAGATGTGTTTCAGTTAACAGCAGAATGTCTTGTATAAATTCTTCCAGTTCCAATTTTTGACGAAAAATTCCATTAAGATTGGAAACGCGTGTAAAAGGTCTCTGGACCAGACGACTTCACAGACCATGACTGGCGGCAAACAGAGACATTGCTCCCTCGAAGAGGACCAAGAGTTACATAAGGTTGTTTGTTGTGTAGTTGAATTTTTGTAGAGTATTCTTGATGGTGGTGAAGATTTCCCATTGTTGCAGAGCAACAATGAAGTGAAAAGTCGGGAGAGGTCGGTACCATCTATGAGGATTTGGACGCTAGACTGAGTTGCAGTTGTTTGACGGCCCCGCGGGACGCGGCTGGAGGTGGATGACGTCCAAGCAGGATGCTGTCGTTGTGACAATGATGGAAATGTCTTGGTTTCGACAATTGTCAGTAGTGTTGGATTTTTGCTGGCTTGCTGCCCCTTTGCTGGGATAGCCTGCCCCTGAGCCATATACGCATAAAGGGCTTGTTGACACGTAGGACAGCCTCTGTAGGTAGGCGGATGATCGACATCGCAGTTTGGGCACTACGGCTTTTGAAAGCGTGGCCGGATACAGGATGTGGTTGATGGTTGTCCCAGCACCGAACACACCTGGCATGCGGCGCACAATAATTAGCTATGTAAAAAAATTTGAGGCAGCGCTTGCATCGTGGAGGACCGTCCCGAGCTCGGTATGTTTCCACCTTGATTCAAGTATCCATTGTATGGCGAACGTCGTATATCCACTTGTTGGTCCTGCGGGCGTGGAGATGGGCTGATCACCAACTGTGTGGTTTTCTCATCTCTGGACTTGAATTGGTGGACATGCAGCTCCGTTTCCTTTCTTTGGCTGTAATTGGATATTTGATCACCACTTTTAGAGATTTTCCCATGCGCGGCTAGTGAGTGAAAAACGGGATTTTCTCTGCTGTAGGAAGTTGAGCGCTTTGGGTTGATCCTCCATAGCTTAAAAATGGCATTTAATAGTTTCCCCCTTATATATGGCCTTTATCGAGTCTCTTATCTCTTTCTTGACCTCCACGTTCAAGTAACGATATTTGCCTGTACAGTTAGTCGTGGTTGGTGGCGCCTTCGCTGCTGGCACTTTCGGCGGCTGTGGTTGCTCACAGAGGGCTTTCCTCTGCAGCCGGTTGCGTTGTCACTCACATCTAGTCACCATCTACTGGAAATGGGTCAAATTGATGTAGGAATCAGGTGCTGGTGCTTGTAGGAGTGTTTAAGTTCTGGTGAGTTTTTTCGATTTTTTCCCGTCCACTTGTAGCGAACCTCTTGGAATGGTTGCCCATTCCCTTCATCGCTTGATGGCTGTGCACAGTCGGTTTCCGACCCTGGGAGCGGGCCACGCCTGCAATCCTCACCTGACGAGTCGTAGTCAACTTCAGGCGTTACCAGTCCACGCCTGACGGCAATGTCCCACGCTTATTGGTCGCAGCCCCTGCTGTCTTCTTCGGTGATTTGCAGGTCGTCCGTGGTCGGCAGAGGATAAATGTTGACGCCGGGTGGGGTGTAAGGTTCTAAACCGACAGTCCTGCCCACGGCATTTTGCCTGGTTCCCGATCTGGATCTCGATCTAGGAGGACGCGAGCTGACCAGCAGCAGCCTGGTGCCAGGCTCTGTGATGTTTTCCGACTGCGTCGAACCAGAAGGTGCCGTATTCGTAGCCTAAGTCGTCGTTGTCGGATGTCTCTCCTCCATGACCAGGGTGGTTGTAAACGGGGCGGGTGGGAGGGCACGCCACGATGCATTGTGATCGGCCGACCCTACCTAAGTTAAGCCCCAAAGCGCGACTTATTTACTGATGCGAATTAATACTAAGCTCCGAACTATTTTTTTCCACGTGATGCGCCACGTGAAATATTGTTCCTACCTAATAACGACCTCTACAACAAGACGCTGCAAGTTGTAGGTGGATTCTTTTCGCCTGGGTTGAGGCCGTGCTGTACAGCTGGACTTGTTTGAGGGAAGACTAGCTTGCAGGCGCTGCGACTCACGGTTACAATAAGTTTCTCAGCACAAGACGTATAAAAAGTGAGTTTCCTTGCTTTACATACAAGGCTTGGATAAAAATGTGGGAAAACCGTGAGAGATGCATGCTTGAACTTAAATGCAGATCCCAGCATAGCTACAAGTTTCACTGTTGCATTTACAGTGGAAACTCGATTAACCGTCATCTTCGGGACCGTGGTCGTGACGGTTGAGCGAATAGACGGATAACAGAAACACTGCATTACTCCAAAACATAACCTCAATCAATTATTTTATGTATAGACACATATCACTCTCACAGTAATATAATAATATTTCGGAGCGAAAACAAATTAAACACGATTGTAATAGCAAATAAAACTATTTATTACAGTACATGATAAAAACATCTGTACATAAGCTACAAAAGTTGCAAAATACGTAATGTACAGTACTGTACTGTACTATAAACTTACAGGCGAAATAGTTTATCTAGCTTGGAAATAGACAGTCAATTTCTTCTGCCTTTTTGATGTTCCAGCTTTCACCGCGGCAATATTTCGTATTTTTCGGAGCAGTAGTGCCTGCGTTGCATCAGCCTCTTCTTGACTTTCAAACCATTCTACACACTTGGACAGCATTGTTTCGGCCTCTGAATGGCTAATAGTTTGTTTTTCTTCATGGTTTGACCACTCGTCTTCATCAGCCCCTTCTTCTTCTTCTTCTTTGGTGGCACTTACGCTGGCAGCAACTTCGTCATCACTCAAAATTTGAAACCCTCGTCCACTTTGTCAGACTCTAACCACTCTGATACTTCTTCTGACGTCACATTTGTGCTGATTTGTAAATTATTGCACAAATTGACCATCTCGTCAACTGTCACACACTCAGGTTCCTCCGATTCTTCACCTCTACGTTGAGGCCAAAGTTTATTCCAGCCGTTCTTGAGATTTGACACTGACAAATCACTCCATGCACTGGCAACATTGAAAATGGCATGTTTGATACTGTAAGACCTCCAAAACTGTTTTACCGATGTTGATTCATCAGATGAGAGCAAATTTTCGATAAATATTTTTCTATAACGACGTTTCATGTTTTTGATGATTCCCTGATCCATGGGCTGTATAAGTGAAGTTGTGTTTGCTGTAAGGCAGAGACATGTTATGTTTCCGTCATCACTTTTCATTTCACAAGTAGGGTGCGTTGGGCCATTGTCTAATAGCAATAGCGCTTTCTGTGGCAACTTTTTTTCAGCCAAATGTGCTCTAACTTGAGGTACAAATTGTTTGTGAAACCAGTCAGAAAAAATTGATTGATCCATCTAAGCACTCTTCTGGGCGTAGTATTGTTCAGGGAGAGCATTCAAATTCAAATTCTTGAATGGACGAGGTTTTCTTGATTTCCCAATCACAAGTAGAGGTAGCCTATGATTGCCGGTCGCATTTGCGCAAACCATAGCAGTGATGCGATTTTTTTATACTTTGAAATCTGGAGCAGCTTTTTCAGAGAGTGATGCTAATGTCTTTTGTGGTAAAGCCTACCAGTGAATCCTAGTTTCATCACAATTGTAAACTTGATCCCTAACAAGATTCAATTCAGCCATTTTTTCTTTAAATTGTTCCCGAAACTCAGCAATTACAGAGCTATCCGCGCTGAGTTTTTCCCCACTGATATCAAGTTGGCGAATGCCATGACGAAATTTAAACTTGTCGAGCCATCCGATACTTGCTTTAAAAGACGAGTTGCCATCAAGTTTGTTGTTCATTTCAACAGCCTTGGCCATTATTATAGGCCCTGAAAGTGGAATCCCCTGACTTCTTGCTTGTATAAACCATCGGCACACTGCAGTGTCCAATTCATCATATTTTGCAGGTTTCATTGTCTTTCTTGTTCGCACATCTCCATCCATGCTCTGCATTGTTGACACATGTTGTTCTATTTGATCAGCATCACGTTTTATATCGTTAACTGTTGCTCTTCCAATACCATAAATCAGCGCTACACTTGTCGCAGTTTCGCCCTTTCGTAAGCGTTTTATAATTTCAAGTCTTTGATTAAGTCCTAAAACAACACGTTTGCGTTTTTCAGACATTTTATCAAGTCACTGTATCACACACACCTGCACTAAATACAGTAGTGTAGAATATTAGTCAATAAAGCTTATTCAAGTGGAAAACACGTAACACGGCACAGCCCGCTAGATACACTGATACAATTACAGTTTTCTCGCCACAACTGGAAACGGATCCAGCGGTGATTGTTGACTCACAAGTGAGACAAAGACAAGAATAGGGGGAGATGTGTTAGCACGTCAACTGAAGGTCATATTTTATGTACCATTCTACGGCTGGCGGGTACATTCACTTCCCACTAAAATAGAGTAAATAAACAAAGCGAACGCGTCACTGCACCTTAGAGCATTCTGTTATTACAGTATTATTATGCTGTTACAGCAGTGACGATTAACAGAAACTGAAGGATTAAAGAGTGATGGTTAACCGAGTTTTTACTCTATGTCCTAAATACCCTGCAAGCGCCACTCGGGGCCTGAACAGTGTCCTGTGTTGTAGTGAAAGCATTTTATCGTATCTAAGAGGATTCTAACTTGATAAATTGTTGGTACTTGTAACCAAGGAAGCCGAAGTGTTTGGTGTTTCAGCAGGCACCTTATCGAATATTTATACCGTGCAGGGAAAGCAGGAAAAGATCACCAGCTAAGTCACAACGTGCACGAAACTATGTGTTATGTGATCGTGACAGATGCTTACTGCTGTAAAACTGCTGCAAAACTGACTGCAGAACTAAGTGTCGCTCTTGCGATCTCAAACGAGGGCCAGCTCCAAAACAACACGAAGGGAGCTCCGTGAGCAGGCAATTGTAATGGGAGCTGGAGTTCCAAAACTACCTGTCAGTGATTCAAAAGCCAGTAACAGGGAAACATGATGCCGAAGCGTAAAAAGCTGGACTGTGGAGCAATGGAAGAATGGTCACATGACTCTTGTTACATTGTTTTCAACCTGGCTGAGTTTAATGCATCTGTATCGAAACATTGAGGCATTCGGTGATGATTTGAGCAGGAATATTGCGATATTCCGGGGGATCTATACTTACCCTGCAAAGTCTCGTTGCTGCCAAGGATTGTGTGGTCACTTTGGCTGATCCAGTCCATCCCATTTTACAATGTTTGTTCCGCAATAATGATGCTGGTATCAGAGACGACAGTCAATTGTTCACACATCTCGCACCGTAAAGGACTCGTTTTGTGAGGACGACGATGAACTGTCTGTCGCATCTTCGCTGGCCACCACACTCAGCAGATCTCACAAGGGGACTCTCCATACCGTAAATCACGGATTTTGATGCGCTGCAAGTCTGTTGGAGAGGCACTTACCCTGAGTACCTGGCTATCCGGTTTTTTAGTGACGGGCCTTGGTTTTTGAGAAAATCGATTTTGAAGTTCACTGCGCGCTTTGTTTATCCGTAACATTACATATATTCCGAGCAAGTCTGCGTAGCGTAGCGGTAAAGGCTCACGGGTATCGCGGTGGAGGTACCGTGTTCGAATCCTGCTCTTGTACTTTTTTTTTCAAAATCAACCGAATTTTTCAATTTTAAATCAAGAAATATCAAAAAACAGTGTATGGTGTGCGAAATTATAAAGATATATTCAGTTATTAATTTTTTCTGTCAGTCAGTCTTACAACATCGTATTTTTCATCGTCCACATCGCTTGATGTGCCAGAGCAATAGTTTGGGTGACACTTATCATAGGAACAACCGAAGCACAAATTTTCGCAGCATCACGAGCATTTTATAAAAGCAACCGTCTTGCAGGCGCAAGGTTTTTTCATGAGCGATACCGGGAAACACAATTCTTTTGCATTCAAAAAGATTTCTCTTTCATCCGCTAATTTCGATGAGAACCATTCGTATCTAATCATTCTTTCAAAATTAGGTGTTCTGAATTTATGTAGGATTAGCGAATCTAATTTTATCGAATCTTCCTTAGAAACGATCACTCTATTGTCTTTCATCAAGTCGGGAGCATTCTGAATAATTTTCGTGAAGATTTTCACCTTGTGGTAAAAATAAACATCGCAGGGCTGGCAATAAGGAATGCACTTTGGTGGGACCACTTTTAGGGTGCAGGTGCTCGCTTTCCTTTCATCAGTGCATAGATGATCATATTAAGTTAAATCGGTTTGCCCTCCCCACGAATCGATAATGTAAAAAAAAAAAATTTCTGTCCCACATACGGAAGATTTACAGAACCCAAAAATTCTTCGAACACCAGTTTCGTAAACTTCCCGGATTTCTGTATTTCCCAGTTAATTCGTCTACTCGTTTCTGAACGTTAGGACCAAATTTTCCGGACAGTTCTTGCATACGTAAAAAACATATGGCAGCAGGGTTCGAACACGGTACCTCCAGCGTGGTAGCCGTGAGCCTTTACCGTTGCGCTACGCTGACTTGCTCGGAATATGAGTAATCTTACGGGTATACAGAGCGCGCAATGAACTTCAAAATCGATTCTCTCAAAAGGCCCGTCGCTAAAAATCCGTATAGCCAGGTACTCAAAGTAAGTGCCTCTACAACATATTTGAAGCGCATCAAAATCCGTGATTTACAGTATGGAGGCTCCCCTTCGAAATACCTCCGTTTAAATTCCTTTATTGGGTTTTGTGTGATTACCAAAGCCGCCAAAACAATTAATTATTATATGATCGTGTGCTTAATGGATGAAGGCTATCGGTTTTCCTGCTGTGGTTTCGGGGGTATTTCAACCGAATGCGGCTGATCTGAGACGGAATAGTTATTGATTGAAAGTCTGTCTGTCATAAAAGACCATAAAGGTTGCGATGTACAAACTGATATGTATTTTCTATAATAACAAACAAATTCTGAGGCAGATGCTACCTTCGCCTTACACGCTTAATTAGGGTTATATCTTTTATTGATTATGGCTTTTAAGTACTTCGTCACACGCAATGATGGTGGTTAACATTCACAACAATCCTCACTGCAATCCATGGTTGTTGCTGGCCGACGCGGTTGACGCGAAACATGTAATTCGGCACTTGTCACTTTAGGTTTCATATCACTCGCGAATCGCTTGCGATGAGGGTCCATCCCTCGACGATCAGGGGGCCGCGCTCATTAGTCATACTCCGGTGAATTTACCGTTTACTACTCACTCGACCACCATTCATGGCCATCTCTGCAGTAACAGTACTACGCGCTCGACACTATTTAGGTTCACTGCCTCCTGCAGCGCTCGACAATCGACTCATGTCTGCTATCGACTTGGGTGTCGGATACTAGCATCTATGTTCGTGGCATCACGGATCCCTTACACCTTGTCAATATTTTGAGCCTTTGTGGTGTGCTTTGAAAAGACGGGGGCGTGACCACTATCCACCTCCATCATACTTGCCTTAGCTTTCCACTGTTTTCAGGAATTACGGTATAACATGTCTTTGAAAACCAAACAGGACATGTGTTTATCTTTGGAAGTTGTTTTGAATGCTAGTGAGTTTCCTACACCATATTACCTACAGGAAAATTAAAGAGACCTTTGGAGAAAAGAGAGCCACTTGTATGAATATCAAGAGAGTTGATGGAAACCCAGTTCTAAGCAAAGAAGGGAAAGCAGAAAGGTGGAAGGAGTATATAGAGGGTCTATCCAAGGGCGATGTACTTGAGGACAATATTATGGAAATGGAAGAGGATGTAGATGAAGATGATATGGGAGATACGATACTGCGTGAAGAGTTTGACAGAGCACTGAAAGACCTGAGTCGGAACAAGGCCCTGGGAGTAGCCAACATTCCATTGGAACTACTGACGGCCTTGGGAGAGCCAGCCCTGACAAAATTCTACCATCTGGTGAGCAAGATGTATGATACAGGCGAAATACCCTCAGACTTCAAGAAGAATATAATAATTCCAATCCCAAAGAAAGCAGGTGTTGACAGATGTGAAAATTACCGAACTATCAGTTTAATAAGTCACAGCTGCAAAATACTACCGCGAATTCTTTACAGACGAATGGAAAAACTGGTAGAAGCCGACCTCGGGGAGGATCAGTTTGGATTCCGTAGAAATGTCGGAACACGTGAGGCAATACTGACCTTACGACTTACCTTAGAAGAAAGATTAAGGAAAGGCAAACCTACATTTCTAGCATTTGTGGACTTAGAGAAAGCTTTTGACAATGTTGACTGGAATACTCTCTTTCAAATTCTGAAGGTAGCAGGGGTAAAATAGAGGGAGCAAAGGCTATTTACAATTTTTACAGAAACCAGATGGCAGTTATAAGAGTCGAGGGGCATGAAAGGGAAGCAGCGGTTGGGGAGGGAGTGGGACAGGGTTATAGCCTCTTCCCAATGTTATTCAATCTGTATATTGAGCAAGCAGTAAAGGAAACAAAAGAAAAATTCGGAGTAGGTATTAAAGTCCATGGAGAAGAAATTAAAACGTTGAGGTTCGCCGATGACATTGTAATTCTGTCAGAGACAGCAAAGGACTTGGAAGAGCAGTTGAACGGAATGGACAGTGTCTTGAAAGGAGGACATAAGATGAACATCAACAAAAGCAAAACGAGGATAATGGAATGTAGTCGAATTAAGTCGGGTGATGCTGAGGGAATTAGATTAGGAAATGAGACACTTAAAGTAGTAAATGAGTTTTGCTATTTGGGGAGTCAAATAACTGATGATGGTAGAAGTAGAGATGATACAAAATGTAGACTCGCAATGGCAAGGAAAGCGATTCTGAAGAAGAGACATTTGTTAACATCGAGTATAGATTTGTCAGGAAGTCGTTTCTGAAAGTATTTGTATGGAATGTAGCCATGAATGGAAGTGAAACGTGGGCGATAAATAGTTTGGACAAGAAGAGAATAGAAGCTTTCGAAATGTAGTGCTACAGAAGAATGCTGAAGATTAGATGGGTAGATCACATAACTAATGAGGAGGTATTGAATAGAATTGGGGAGAAGAGGAGTTTGTGGCACAACTTGAGAAGAAGGGACCGGTTGGTAGGACATGATCTGAGGCATCAAGGGATCACAAATTTAGCATTGGAGGGCAGCGTGGAGGGTAAAAATCGTAGTGGGAGACCAAGAGACGAATACACTAAGCAGATTCAGAGGGATGTAGGTTGCAGTAAGTACTGGGAGATGAAGAGACTTGCACAGGATAGAGTAGCATGGAGAGCTGCATCAAACCATTCTCAGGACTGAAGACAACAACATTACATATGGTAATGCATTATATTCACGATGTTTCCATATTATTGTCCAACCCCCTTAATTGCATTAAACTGGTATGAACTACTTCGTGAGTGGACTGGGAGACAATCTTAACTGATGGCATCAATTTATGGTACGCAGAAATGTACCTTGGTTGCTCAACATATAGCCGTATTGTTCTGTTAACGTAATCCCACCTGCTTTCGCCTGTACAGCAGTTTCCCCGTCGTTTAACCCTGTGCTGCGGTGACCCGCAGGGCAACGCGCACGTGGTGTACAACGGGTCGTTCTTCTACCATGAGCGCGACCAGCGGCGCGTGCTGCGCTACGAGCTGTCCACGGGCCACTACACGCCGCTGGACGTGCCCCTGGTCGCCACCAACGGCTCCAACTACCTCTACTCCACCGACCACAACTACATCGACTTCTCCGTGGACGACAACGGCCTCTGGCTCATCTATGCCCTGCCAGATATCAACAACACCATCGTCATGAAGGTAAATCCCTAAACATGACGTTGTGCCAAACTTAAGGACTAGAGTAACTTTCGCTTGATGTGTCAGTGCCAAGTAAAATAACTCGACGAAACTTGTACCAAACGTAGAAAGAACTGCTCCAGTATAGTGAACGGCAGAGAGACGGATTTAGTGGGGAAGTGGAGCAGAGTGGTGGTACAGTGAAAGTTGAAGACTCCTTATTACAAAAGTTTATTAATTTTCAGTAGCCCAATAACCTTTCTTTTCTACATTGGTTGAACAGTCAACACTGTGCCCTACCATTTCATTTATTTTGTCAATCGGCGAGTGTTTCAGTTTCGTCGTACGCTGAAATCCTTTGGTTTTGTTTTCTAACAGTCACTTGCAAGAGCTTACGCAAAGACGATACCCCATAAAAATTTAAACAACAGTTCTTAAAAGCCATTCAAGAGCCAAGATCGCACAAAATATTTCTTATTCACGACAACCGGTTTCAAAGACATTCTTATTTTACGCTGTCGTCATGCATAAGATGTCAAGTGGATAAAACGCAGCACATTGTGAACGTTTGTCATTGCTAAAATATTTAAAGACACACAGCATCTTGTCCAAAAGGCTATGTACATGTACATACTGTTCACAGATGCTACAAATACGGTATACAATAGCACATATGTTTACGTATGCATGACACAACAAACGTGTCCAGGATACATAAACAGATGTGGTATTGTGTATTGTATTTCTGTCAAGTAACAAGCTTCTGTGAACAATATCTGTGACATATCTTATTGTCAAGATGTTGTGTGTTTTTAAATATTTGCCGCGCGGCATTAGCCGAGCGGTCTCAGGCGCTGCACTCATGGACTGTGCGGCTGGTCCCGGCGGAGGTTCGAGTCCTCCCTCGGGCATGGGTGTGTGTGTGTGTGTTTGTCCTTAGGATAATTTAAGTTAAGTAGTGTGTAAGCTTAGGGACTGATGACCTTAGCAGTTAAGTCCCATAAGATTTCACACGCATTTGAACATTTTTTTAAATATTTCAGTGATGATAAACTTTTGTGATGTGTTGAGTTTTATCCATTTGACGTCTTCTGCATGAGGTCAGAGTAAAATGAAATATTTCACTACAAGGAAAGAAACATGAAGACCTGGAGATGACAGCTAAGATCTGTGTAGCCTGCTGTCTTGAGTAAAAAATATTTTGTGCGATCTTTGCTTTTCAATGGTTTTTAACAATCAAAACAAATCGCCCTTCAGCACTCTCAAAATTTAAAAAAATTAACTGAATAACAATATTAAAACAATTTTCTAAAACAACCTCCGCTGAACAAATTTGGATTTCAATCCCTTAAGTTGAAATTAAAAACTCAGGCAATTTCAGAAGACAATTCTTTCACAATAATCTATTAAATAACAATTCCAGAGGACGCTTGCCATTAAATTTCCACAAAAGTATTTGAAGCTCTTGATAAATAATTTAACCAAAGATCACGCAGAAAATGATCAGAAAAGTTCTCACGCCATAATTTTCAGATAGTTAACCAAAGGAAATGCAGTTATAAAATTCATTTTACCAAGAACAGTTACCAACATATTAACCTGAGAGCGCTCCACTATTTCCGGTAATTACCACACTGTGCTAATACATACAGTCCTCAAACAAAAGAAATCCAGTGTACCATATAATCGTACACAGTGAGGTGTTAAAATAACAGAAAATACAGCCTTTCATCAAAGTACTCGTACCATGTACAGACTAACCTAAACATGTACCCACCCTTTGGACCGGACGTATTTTTGTACTTTCCATATCACACTTCTTAAGCGTTACTACCAGAACAATAGGTCCTTCTTGACCAATACAGCAGGTTACAGTTCATGCCTTATTTCCACCAAACCAAATCAACTTATTCGTTACCGGCGCGGTCCATATTTCTCCCCCTCGAAGAAGGTCAGCTTCAAAACACAGTTCTACGAGATCCTAGAACAAGATCACTTCATCGGGTGAAGCCGAAACCAGTGTCCTCATTTTCAACTAGCAAAAGTTTCAGAAGTTCCAAAAGCAACATACCACCTTTCTAAGTAAGGTGGCTGCCATGCCGTGCCGTCTTCTTCCCCGAATTAGTGAAGGTCTGTGCATGTGTCTTCGATCAGATACGCACACTTCTCTGCCTCCGGCAGCCTCACCAAAAACCGTCCAATCACTGGTCGTTACGCTCGCAAACTCTTACTGCTCGCGCAGAGCCACTGGCCATCCACTCCGCGAGCGCGCTCTACCGCTGGGCTCGCAAGCCTCATCCATACCACCAAAGACATTCTATGAAGACAAACCAGTCACTCGATCTCAGCGGTAATCTCGGACCATCTAACATGGTTCACATAGTGCATATGGTAACTGAGGAACAGAAACGCTCGTGTAATACAAAAACAACAAATACGTGATCCACCGCAAATTATGATGGTCACCTGGAAATTACAAAGAGGGGGACGTGGTTGTTAACAGAATATTTGATCACCACGGATAGCAACAAGGTTGGTGAAGAGTTCTTGTGGTAGAGCATTTAATTTCTCCACCAGAATGGTTTTCAAAGGCCGTTGGTGCATGTGGACACGACGCAATACGTCTCCACAACGCATTCCACAAGTGCCCGAAGCTACTGAAGGCGAGGGAACAAGCAGGCCAGTCCATTCCCCGAATACGCTCCCATTTCACGAGCTCCTGCAATTGCGCTGTACGGCTCGGTCGTCCATTGTTGTTGTTGTTATTGTTGTGGCCTACAGTACCGAGACTGGTTTGATGCAGCTCTCCATGCTACTCTATCCTCTGCAAGCTTCTTCATCTCCAAGTACCTACTGCAGCCTACATCCTTCTGAATCTGCTTAGTGTATTCATCTCTTGGTCTTCCTCTACGATTTTTATCCTCCACGCTGCCCTCCAATACTAAATTGGTGATCCCTTGATGCCTCAGAATGTGTCCTACCAACCGATCCCTTCTTCCAGTCAAGTTGTGCCACAAAATCCTCCCCAATCCTATTCAATACCTCCTCATTAGCTATGTGATCTACCCACCTTATCTTCAGCATTCTTCTGTAGCACCACATTTCGAAAGCTTCTATTCTCTTCTTGTCCAAACTGGTTATCGTCCATGTTTCACTTCCATACATGGCTACACTCCATACAAATACTTTCAGAAACGACTTCCTGACACTTAAATCTATACTCGATGTTAACAAATTTCTCTTCTTCAGAAAAGATTTCCTTGCCATTGCCAGTCTACATTTTATATCCTCTCTACTTCGACCATCATCAGTTATTTTACTCCCTAAATAGCAAAACTCCTTTACTATTTTAAGTGTCTCATTTCCTAATGTAATCCCCATAGCATCACCCGATTTAATTTGACTACATTCCATTATCCTCGTTTTGCTTTTGTTGATGTTCATCTTATATCCTCCTTTCAAGACACTGTCCATTCCGTTCAACTGCTCTTCCAAGTCCTTTGCTGTCTCTGACAGAATTACAATGTCATCGGCGAACCTCAAAGTTTTTACTTCTTCTCCATGAATTTTAATACCTACTCCGAATTTTTCTTTTGTTTCCTTTACTGCTTGCTCAATATACAGATTGAATAACATCGGGGAGAGGCTACAACCCTGTCTCACTCCTTTCCCAACCACTGCTTCCCTTTCATGCTCCTCGACTCTTATAACTGCCATCTGGTTTCTGTACAAATTGTAAATAGCCTTTCGCTCCCTGTATTTTACCCCTGCCACCTTCAGAATTTGAAAGAGAGTGTTCCAGTTAACGTTGTCAAACGCTTTCTCTAAGTCTACAAATGCTAGAAACGTAGGTTTGTCTTTTCTTAATCTTTCTTCTAAGATAAGTCGTAAGGTTAGTATTGCCTCACGTGTTCCAACATTTCTACGGAATCCAAACTGATCTTCCCCGAGGTCCGCTTCTACCAGTTTTTCCATTCGTCTGTAAAGAATTCGCGATAGTATTTTGCAACTGTGACTTATTAAACTGATAGTTCGGTAATTTTCACATCTGTCAACACCTGCTTTCTTTGGGATTGGAATTATTATATTCTTCTTGAAGTCTGTGGGTATTTCGCCTGTCTCATACATCTTGCTCACCAGATGGTAGAGTTTTGTCATGAATGGCTCTCCCAAGGCCATCAGTAGTTCTAATGGAATGTTGTCTACTCCCGGGGCCTTGTTTCGACTCAGGTCTTCCAGTGCCCTGTCAAACTCTTCACGCAGTATCTTATCTCCCATTTCATCTTCATCTATATCCTCTTCCATTTCCGTAATATTGCCCTCAAGTACATCGCCCTTGTATAGACCCTCTATATACTCCTTCCACCTTTCTGCCTTCCCATCTTTGCTTAGAACTGGGTTGCCATCTGAGCTCTTGATATTCATACAAGTGGTTCTCTTCTCTCCAAAGGTCTCTTTAATTTTCCTGTAGGCAGTATCTATCTTACCCCTAGTGAGACAAGCCTCTACAGCCTTACATTTGTCCTCTAGCCATCCCTGCTTAGCCTTTTTGCACTTCCTGTCGATCTCATTTTTGAGACGTTTGTATCCCTTTTTGCCTGCTTCATTAACTGTGTTTTAGATTTTCTCCTTTCATCAATTAAATTCGATATCTCTTCTGTTACCCAAGGATTTCTACTAGTCCTCGTCTTTTTACCGACTTGATCCTGTGCTGCCTTCACTACTTCATCCCTCAAAGCTACCCATTCTTCTTCTACTGTATTTCGTTCCCCCCATTCCTGTCAATCGTTCCCCTATGCTCTCCCTGAAACACTGTACAACCTCTGGTTTAGTCAGTTTATCCAGGTCACATCTCCTTAAATTCCCACCTTTTTGCAGTTTATTCAGTTTTAATCTACAGTTCATAACCAGTAGATTGTGGTCAGAGTCGACATTTGCCCCTGGAAATGTCTTACAATTTAAAACCTTGTTCCTAAATCTCTTACTATTATATAATCTATCTGATAGCTTCTAGTATCTCCAGGCTTCTTCCTTGTATACAACCTACCTTTATGATTCTTGAACCAAGTGTTAGCTATGGTTAAGTTATGCTCTGTGCAAAATTCTACCAGGCGACTTCCTCTTTCATTTCTTACCCCCAATCCGTATTCATCTACTATATTTCATTCTCTCCCTTTTCCTACTATCGAATTCCAGTCACACAAGGCTATTAAATTTTCGTCTCCCTTCACTATCTGAATAATTTTTTTTTATCTCATCATAGATTTCATCAATTTCTTCGTCATCTGCAGAGCTAGTTGGCGTATAAATTTGTACTACTGTAGTAGGCGTGGGCTTCGTGTTCATCTTGACCACAATAATGCGTTCACTATGCTGTTTGTAGTAGCTTACTCGCACTCCTATTTTTTTATTAATTATTAAACCCACTCCTGCATTACCCCTATTTGATTTTGTATTTATAACCCTGTATTCACCTGACCAAAAGTCTTGTTCCTCCTGCCACCGAACTTCACTAATTCCCACTATATTTAACTTTAAACTATCCATTTCCCTTTTTAAATTTTCTAACCTACAGTTAAGCTGCATGCCCTCGGTAAAAATTACGGCTGTAGTTTCCCCATGCTTTCAGCCGTTCGCAGTACCAGCACAGCAAGGCCGTTTTGGTTAGTGTTACAAGGCCAGGTCAATGATATACACTGTTGCCCCTGCAACTACTGAAAAGGCTGCTGCCCCTCTTCAGGAACCACACGTTTATCTGGGCTCTCAACAGATACCCCTCCGTTGTGATTGCACCTACAATACTGCTATCTGTATCGCTGAGGCACGCAAACCTCCCCACCTACGACGAGATCCATGCTTAATGGGGTGGGGTGGGGGGGGGTGGGGGGAGTAAAACATAGACTGTGGGAAAATCTAAACTGAAAAAATCTTTTCTTTGCGATGCGCTGCTACAGAAGATGTACAAAATAGTAAGGTTCTTTGCAGAATCAGCGAGGTAAGGAATGTATGGAAAATTCGGACAAGGAGACGGGACAGGATGGTAAGATGTATGTTAAGACATCAAAGAATACCTTCCATGGTACTGGAGGGAGCTGTAGAGATTAAAAACTGTAGACGGTGACAGAGAGTGGGATTCATTCAGCAAACAGCTGAGGCAGTGGGTTGCAATTGCTACTCTGAGAGGGTCACATCAAACCAATCGGGAGACTGATGATTCGGACAAGAAAACCATGCTACACTATGCCTCCACACACGATAACGCTTGGACCGCCAAAACGATCGTGTCCGACTATGTTCCTGGAGGCACTGCGTGTTCCCACCTCTCTTCAAATGAGGGCACGTCCAGACTCACTACGCAGATTGAATTCGCTCTTATCGAAACACGCGACGTCAGTGTTCATTGGTCCAGTTCCTGCGCTCACAAGCGTAGCAGTCTGGTTAAATGTGGTTGCAACTGCACTAGCCGTTTGACATGAGAACCTTCTTGCCTGTTGCACAATGTAGCGGACATTTGCTGCTGTAGTTGACAGTGGCATGGTGACTGCACCCGAGTGGTCTGTTTGCCCGACGCTCAGTACGTTGTGTTCCGTGACGCCGAGCTTTCTGTCCACGGCTGGGAGGCCTATGACAACATCTTTCAGCATTTCCATTCATTTCCATCGGGTAGTTAACTTGTTATGGTGCTTTTGCTATTTCTTCATTACGTTTTGGACAGCAATGTATTTTTTTTATAAAAAGCCACACTGCAGAGACAAAAACTAGATTGTACCATTAGTGTGAAGTGATGTGCTATGCCCATATTGTAGGTCCATTATTGCAATTCAGCGTTCTGCAGTAATCCCACTTTTCCACCGTCCTTTTCGTAGCTAAGTATGGTACTCTTATCTTGAAATCGTGAATCAACTGGTATCTTCTTTCTCTAGCCCTTTCTCCGTCAGAATTCCTTATTGCATTCTGCAAGAAGCGATCAAAAAGTTGCCGTTTGACTTCGTCGCTACAGCGTATATGGAGGTGGGTATATAAGCACCAACCAAGCGCCACTCAGAGGTGGGTATATAAGCACCGACATATAGCTAAAAGGTCAATGTGGTCTTCGAAAGGAAATGTTTTCATTATCATATGGCAGAGTCTCCTCTCGTCCACTGTCCTATCCAATTTAGTTTCCCTCTCTTAATTGTTTCCAGTATTTGTTTTCTCTCATCCACCCTGTGTAACACAACCTTATACAGCATTTTACCCGTCCGTTTCACACCTTCCATTCTCATCCAAATCCACGTTTCAAATGACTCTTAAGGGTTTTTTCTTTCTCCGCCGTAGTGTTCATGTTTCGAAACCATAACAGGACACTCTAAACAAAACACTTCGCTAATGATTTACTTTATTGTTTATTCAAAGAAATTTCTTTTGGGATAGCTGTCCTTCATTTTATTTCTTTATTACACGTCATGTTACTGCTTATTTTGCAGTCTAGGCACTTGCATTTTTCCACTATTTTTATATTCATCCCATATTCCTTACAGCTGGTATTCAGTTCTTTTAACATACTGTCAATGCCAATTTCATTTTGCTTAGCATTACCATTTTATCAGCATATCTCATATATTTCATTATCCTTCCCCTGACTGCCACGGCAATTTTTTTCTGAAGAAAGTCATCAAGATCTAAAGTAAGCAAAGTATGTGAAAGCCACTTTTCTTTGTTATCTCATATCATTACTATACTTTTACTTACTGAGCCTTATATGAATTGTGTATGGTTCAAATGGCTCTGAGCACTATGGGACTCAACTGCTGAGGTCATTAGTCCCCTAGAACTTAGAACTAGTTAAACCTAACTAACCTAAGGACATCACAAACATCCATGCCCGAGGCAGGATTCGAACCTGCGACCGTAGCGGTCTTGCGGTTCCAGACTGCAGCGCCTTTAACCGCACGGCCACTTCGGCCGGCTGAATTGTGTATTCAACTCATTTCTTTCCGTGAGTGGAGTTCAAGTGACATATCATTTATGTTTATAAATCTGTAATATACTTGCGACTAAGCAAGAAAACTATAAGGTCCTTCCAAACTCAATTATTATCACTACTGAAGAATTTGAAATGAACATTACTTTACGGAAAACAGTATTGGAGACAACGCGGTGTCGAGTATAGTCTCCTGATGAAAACTAGCCCACGTGTGCTAGTGACAAGGATTCCACAGTAAATGTGCCTAGGAAATCAAATACTCTTTTGGCAATGGTGGGGCCTGATCTTATACTGGCACTTTCTGCTCACCTACAACTACGAAAGCAGTCAGCCACCTGACTAGTAGCCTCTGATGTGTAGTGCACACCCGACCCACTTAGACAAATCTACAGTTCTCAGCCTTATGGTCCAAGTACAAATGTTGCGGTTTGGTTTGTTACAGAGTTTTCCAAGTCTCTGGTTCAATCCTTCCACTCGATTCGGAACCACGGACCCGTGAGAAGTTCTGTGAACAATGCTGCAAATTGCGAGCTTTATTGAATCTCTGTGAGCAAGACTAGACTTCGCAACATCTCTGCCAACAGCTAGAATTATGGAAGTATGCTCAGGCGTCAGGTATCTTTTGTCAAGTTTAACCAAAACCAAACAATTAATTTGTTTTATTATAAAAAAGTCGTCATCTTCCTGTCTGGATTCGTTTATCAGCCCTATTGCAAATTAATCGTATTTCTCTGACCTCGCAACGCTCACTGATTCCTTAAGCTCAGAACTCGAGTAGTCAGAAATTTCCAGCGCCAACTTCAAGAGACTAGATGCATTATTTCCTGATCATGTGTGAGCAGACAACTCTTATAGTACGTTTAGATCGACACGCTATCACAAAATTCTTTATTTTGTTACTTAAGACTAACGAAAATTCAACCAAACTTGGAGAAGGTTTACGAGGGATCTCCTCGTATCCAGTAGATGATAAATGGGTGGTTCATTTTATCTTCTGATGAATCTAATCTACTAGAAATGGGGAGAAGCCTTACGTCGCGGTGTATTGCGCAAAAATATATGTAAATCACCACGCCTCCCGCCACGAATTCCTCTCCTACATGACCCTCTTTACCTCACAGTAGGACGTGTACCATTTGTCCCCACTTATCTGTTAGATATATCCCATGCAGTTTTTACCCTCTACAGCTCCATTTAGTCCAGTGGATGTTGTCTGCAGCTCGTGGTCTTGCGGTAGCGTTCTCGTTTCCTGCGCACGACGTCCCGGGTT
Organism: Schistocerca nitens; assembly: GCF_023898315.1. Lineage (NCBI taxonomy): Eukaryota > Metazoa > Arthropoda > Insecta > Orthoptera > Acrididae > Schistocerca > Schistocerca nitens. Next base: position 175,134,826 of record NC_064619.1, read on the forward strand.
CGATTCCCGGCGGCGTCAGGGATTTTCTCTGCCTCGTGATGACTGAGTGATGTGTGTCCTTCATCATCATTGACGCGCAAGTCGCCGAAGTGGCGTCAACTAAAAAGGACTAGCAATACGGCAGCCGAACTTCCCCGCATGGGCCTCCCGGCCAACAGTGCCACACGATCATTTCATTCTTTTTTTGTTTCTTCATGTCTCATAACATGTTCCTTATCTTGCTAACTAAGCGAAGAATACCTGGACTGATAAGTCCACCTAACTATCAGCATTCTTCTGTAGCACTACGTCCCACATCCGAAACGCTTGGAGTCATTTCTGATGTTCACATGACTTGTGTGTGATTCACTTTCAGACAATGCTGTGCACCAAACGTAAATTCTCACTAATTTATTCCTCAAATTAAGGCCTATGTTTGATGCTGGTAGGCACATTTTGGCGGAGGATGCTCTCTGCCCCTGTGCTAGGCTGCTTGGTCCTTCAGTGCTATTTTGCTTCCAAGATTGCAGAATTTCCATACTTCGTCGCACACATGGTCACTGCTTTTGATGTTACGTTCATCGTTAACATCTTTTCTACTGCTGCACATAGCTTTCGTCTTTCTTGTGTTCACTCTTAATCCATAGTGTGTGCCCATTAGACCGTTCATTTCATCCAACATTTCCTGTATTCTCCTTCACTTTCACTAAGAATAGCAGTGTCATCAGCCATTCTTGTAATTTATTTAGTTCCCTCTTAAATTTTAGTTGTGCTCCTCAACCTCTGTTTTATTTGCGTCATTATTTCTTCGATGCATAGAGTAAACAATAGGGTAAAAAGACTGCATCTCCGTCTTACATCATTTTTAATCCGAACACTTCGTTCTTGAACTTCGATTATTATTGTTCCCTGTTGGTTGTTGTACATATCCAACGTTATTCGTCTTTTTTCATGGCTTATTACTATTTTTCTCGGGGTTTCTAACATTTTACAGTGTCGAACGCTTTTCCTCCGTCTGCAAATCTAGCAAAATCTAGCGACCGAGCCCTAACTTTTCTTAAGTCTTGCCTCCATTATCAATCACAAAGTCAGGACTGGCTGCCTGTTGCCCCTACGATTCCCAAAGCCAAAACGATCGTCATCTAGCAGCCCCTCATTTTCCTTTTTCATTCTTCTGTAAATTATTCTTGTCAACATCTTGGATGCATGAGACGTTAAGAATTATGTGCATGCTATTCTCCGAAAGTGTTATGGTGTCTATAGTACCTTCGATTCTACATATTCTCTTTGTTGCCACTTTTCACAATGATTCTAGAAATTTCGAAGGCATATAATCTACCTCTTCTTCCACGATCTGTTGAACCCTAATACTGGGTCCCCTTTACCATTCATTTCGATTCCCATGTGTTCTTCCATCAAGGCGTCAGACAAGTAGCGAATTTCATTCTACTATTTCAGTCGGTCCGCTTTCGCCTCTGAGTTTAACAATGCAAGTTCCACGTCGCTCTTAATGTTGCCGTCCTTGCTTTTAATTTCACCGAAGTTTGTTTTGGCTTTTCTATACGCCGAATCAGTCCTTCCGACGAGCAGCACTTTTCAATTTCTCCACATTTTTCATGCAACCGTTTGGCGTTGGCTTCGGCGCACTTGCACTTTATTTCAATCCTAAGTGACTTACGTTGCTGTAATCTTGTCTTTCCCTGAACTTTTCTATACTTTCTTCTATCGTTGATCAACTGAATTATTTGTTCTGACACTTAAAATTTCTTCGGAGTTTTCTTTCTCGTGGCAAAGTTTGTCTGTCCAAACTTCTGCGATCGCCCTTTTTAGAGATGTCCATTCTTCAACTGAACTGCCTACTGTAGTACTCATTATCACAGTATCTACAGGATTACAGAACTTCAAACGCATTTCATCATTCCCCTTTATTTCTTTAACCTCATCTTTCCACTTTGATTTTTCCACACGATTCTCATAGACTTTACTATACCTTTCAGCATTACCAAATTATGATCCAACTCTAATCTGCTCGTTGGAACCACTTACAATCAAATATCTCATTCCAGTATTTCTGGCTGACCATGTAATCCATGTGGAATCTTTCTTAGTCTCCGGTCCTATTCCAAGCATACCTACTCCTCTTGTGATTTTTGAATTGTGTAGTCGCTAGTCCTGACATTTCTTACAGATGTCAGCTATTCTATCTCCTCTCTCGTTCCTACTACCAAGGTAGTATTCACCTTTAACTGTGTCTTCCATGACTTTCGGTACTACCACATACCAATACCCAATGACCATTAAGTTATGAAATCCCTTAACACGCTGATTTACCGGTTCACTGCCTTCATAATCTCTATCTGTTCATATTCTGCGTGAGATTTTGGCATATATACTTGTACTATTATTGCTGGCTTTGGTTTGCTACTGGTTCTGACGTGTTCTGCCCTATCGCTGAAATGTTTATTCACTCTCTGCCGTCCCTCTCTCTCCTATCCTTCTCATAACCAACCACATTTGCGTTATAACATTTATGCTGCTGTTGATATCATTCTATGTTCCTCTAACCAGAAAGCCGTGTCTTCTTTCATTTCACTTCAGTGACCCTGTCTATATCTAGATTCCGCCTTCCACTGCACTTTTCAAATTTTTCGACATCCCAACCACGTTCAAACTTGAGACATTGCACGCGACTGCTCGTAGAATGTTAGATTTTCGTTAATTATTCATTCTTTTTCTGGTGGTTACCTTCTCCTTGGCAATCCCATCCTCGAGATCCGAATAGGGGACCGATTCCGAATCCTTTAACAATAGACAGATGATCAAGATACTTATCCAATTACAAGTCATGCATGCTATGGATGTACATTTTGTGTCTCTAAAGCTGTGATCTCCATTGCCTTTTGCATCCTCAAGTCGTCGATCATCACTGATTCTTTCGCCTTTTGTGGGCAGTTTCCCACCCAGAGGGGAAGAGTTAGCCTGCATGCTCCTCCGCTCTGTTTGACATGACCGTTGGTAGAGCGCGGGTGGCTCCTTATGCCGGAAGCCTTCAACAGCCCTTGCTGATAACTTTTATTCAGAATTTAAGCATTGGCTTGCGTAGAAAAAGGAACACAAGGCTTTTTGATTATTAGTCAAAGTCACTACGTCCTTCTTTTTATAACAATTATTCAACCCGTGAAACACTGCTGATTTATGAGCACCTTGTAGTATCAGTAGTTGCGGCAGCACAAATAATCTGTACGTGCATCTTATTATTTCGTTGCTGAAAATGGTCAGCCAATTCACGCCAGGAACAATGAGGCAGTTAAGGAAGGGCGGGCAGAGAGGGACGGGGGAAGTCGGTAGCCTTGCACTAAAATAAGGCGAAGACAATTTCACTCCCAAAAAAGTTACGTCAAGTGTTCTCTCTAATGCAGAAAGGTTTGTTCTCTTTCGTTATAAGAGCGACTAGTAAGCAGGTGGTACTGTTCTCGCTCATAAAGGTGATGGCGCTACTAATTTCAGTAAAATCCTCCCAACTCATCAGGTGTGATGCTCTATGAATAGTTATGTACTATGGTTTACTCATTGGTAACCAGCTGTCCTATGGTAGAGAGGGCTATGTCGTCATGCAGTAACTTGTAAATTCTTTCTGTACAAAGAAATGAAGTTTCTTATTGTCAAGTCAAACCATACCGTCGAAGTAACTAATTTAGAATTATTTCGTTCTATGTATAAGACCATTTGTCTTTTTTTCCTTCCAATAACTCGCTTCATGTGAAGCCATGTAATGCAATAAACACTTTGGAAGCATTACTTTTATTGCTACATACTTTGTTCAAAAAATGATTCAAATGGCTCTAAGCACTTTGGGACTTAACATATGAGGTCTTCAGGCCGCAAAATTAGAACTAAACCTAACTAACCTAAGAACATCACACACATCCATGCCCGAGGCAGGATTCGAACCTGCGACCGTAGCAGCAGCGCGGTTCCGGACTGAAGCGCCGAGAACCGCTCGGCGACATCTACCGGTCCTTGTTTGTTGAAATCGTGTGAAGTACTAGTAGTTTAGAAAAATCCTTTGATTATAACCATCCTTTCGCAACGTATTCATTACGTTTAGTGGATTTTACCTAAATATGCCACCTTCTACGGAAGAAATTGAGCTACGACGAACGTTAAACGTGCCTTGTTGTCTATATTTCTCAGTAAGGTAAACAAACTGATATGGTGAAAGGTATTTCCCATGGTAGCAACTGCAAGGGGCAGAGAAGCGGTAGGTACGGGGCTGCAACAGAGTAACGTTTTAATACAACAGTTGTTAGCATTCATTAAGCCTGATTCAAATATAATACTGTGAAATAGCGGGCTCTTCTGAACCACGTAAAGCATTTGTGGAGATCCGTTAATAGAACTGATTCTTGTGATTCTAGCACAACCTTCTGGTTCAAGACCCGATAATCTACTACACCATCGGTACCCCTTGCCTTCTTTTTTTTAAAAAAAAGGAAAAAGAAAAATAACTAGGAACCGCATAAAGCGAAGTGGAGGGTCTAATGACTCCATCCTCTAGCAACTGACTGATGATCTGTTTTAACTCTAATCATACAAAGAAGGCTTTCACGACCGGATGTTTCAGCTGCTGAGACTTCTTCCGGGTTGTATGGCCGTGGTCCATGGAACCCTTGAATCTCTGAAGTTCCGTCCAAGGCTACGTTGGACACCTTCGGAGGTGCTCCTGGTTGTGCTGAGTCTTGCCGACGGCCTTGGACGAAACGTCAGGGATTGAAAAGTTCCATGGACCACGGCCATACAACCCGGAAGAATTCACAGCAGCTGTTTTAACTCTCGAATCTTGATCTTGGGCGGAGTCAGACGATAGTGCGATTGCCTTCTTGGCACGTGATCCATTAGCTGAATGTCATATTCGAGCTTGTTGGTGACGCCCAACCGGTCTTTCAAAGCATCAGAGACCTGCTTTAGTTCTATTGGCCCTCTTATAATTGCACAGCATGTACTTCTTCTGCGGGTGAAATTTAAAGAGAAAATTTATTCCAGCATAATCCAAAATGCATGGCGTCTTGACTATACAATCCCAACCCAAAGTAACACTTGAAGACGAGCTGCTAGATACCATGAACTCTAACGAACAATACAAATCATGATTTTTACTTGAACCCGCACCTTGCTTAGCAACAGTAAACTTTCCCTACTCACTGTACGACATTTCTTACTAAAGGTTTGCTAGAGAGGAAAGCTACAAATAGACCTATGTCTCTAGCACCAATGATAATCCATTAAGGAACAAATATTCCCAGAATCCAATAAACTGCACACCGATTCGTGGACTCGCGACTGATAGCGGTGCAAATGAATGGTAGGCCGCGGTTCAGGCCATGATTTTATTACAACCCTTCGAAAGCCCACCGCTTCGCCGGTGCCGTCAGCTGTTCTTAAGATCGCTTAGCTGAAATTAACAGTCGCGAGCCATATTCTGATTACATCCAAAACAATTCCCCGCGTGAAACTTACCTTTTTCGTTCCGTCCACAGGCTCACTGGACTTGCCACTACAGAGTCGTACTCCGCTTTCGTCCCTTTTCCATCATTAAAGCGAAAACTCCACAAGTTCCAGAAAATTCTGAGGCTTTACCATGAAAATCACCCGCGAGTCGTCTGCCAGACGTATGCTTTCAAAATATTATTATTAGTGTCACTTTCTGTAGTTCCCAAACAAAGCGCAATCCTAACTCTTTGGATATCATCCTCGCAATGGACTAAACTTTCGATGCCTCCATGAACTCTAAAATAATACGAATTTATCATCTCATTGTTACACCTGCTGTAGAGGTTTCGATGAAAAATTAGGCTACGCAATGCCTCAAGGGAGACCTGGTCGCCGATAATTTGCTCCACTCAGTCTACCGCTAGCGAGAGTATAAATCACCTGAAACATCTGAAGGTGCGAAAAATGAAGGACGTTCACTTGCCGCTAACACCGTCTCCATATTCGACTCAATTTTCCAAACTCCTACTTCCTAAAATATTCTAGCAATCGGACTGGGAAACTTATTGAAGCAACGCCGCAGTCCCAAGTCATCACCTTCCGCCACAGTCCTGCATAACACTGTCTTCCGATCCTTTCTGCATATACGACAACCATTTGGTCATGATCTGAAGTTTCACCAGTCTTCCACGCAGTGTTTCTACAGTTGGAATCTGTTTCCTATCCGTATTGATTTGAAAAAAGCCAAGTGGCTTAACTTTGCTTCAATACGGTATACTTGCTTAAGAGAAGGCAGCTGTCCTGCAAAAACTTAATATTGACTTTCACCGCGGAGATGTATTCGCCGGCCGATGTGGCCGAGCGGTTCTAGGCGCTTCAGTCTGGAACCGCGTGACCGCTACGGTCACAGGTTCGAATCCTCCCTCGGGCGTGGATGTGTGTGATGTCCTTAGGTTATTTAGGTTTAAGTAATTCTAAGTTCTAGGGAACTGATGACCTCAGAAGTTAAGTCCCATAGTGCTCAGAGCCATTTGAACCATTTGGAGAGGTATTCGTAACACAGTTTAGCAGCCGCAGCTACCTCGCTACATCCTGCCTACATAGCTGTAATGGGCAGCAAAGCGTCCCGCAACCTCTGCGCTAGTTCCGTCACGCTTACCTCAGCTACTTGGGCCATTATTCGCAGTTCGTGTTAAGACATTCCTTTTTTAAATGAGAGATGCAAATAGCTTCTCGGGAGGCCATGCTTGGCAGTAGAATAACTTGCAACACAACGTAAAGAACAGTACAAACATTAAAACTCAACTGCTTTAATAATTTCCTTAGTTTGCCAAATTTCCCTTGGATTTGCATTTATGCAACCACGCTCTTGCTACCATTAATATGATGAAGGATGTTTACTATGGTAGCAACTACGTGGAGAAGGGAAGTGGTAGGTATTGGGCTTTAGTAGAGGGTTTCAATATAATATATATATATATATATATATATATATATATATATATATATATATATAGAGAGAGAGAGAGAGAGAGAGAGAGAGAGAGAGAGAGAGAGAGAGAATATATATATTCAATATAATATATAATTTCAATATAATAACTGTCTCTATTTGCAGAGGTCTTCACAAAGGAGTTTTAGCACAATCTTCGAAAGAAACATATTCAATTTAATTTAATACAGTTTAAACCAAGCGCTCTAAAACAATCATAAATTGAAATTAAATAAATTATATCAAAAATCTTCAACATTAAGGTTACAGGTTGAACTAAGCAATTACAATTATTAAAGCAGTTTTAAAACAAATAAAAAATACCCTTCAATTACATCTTTAAATATTCGGTTACTAGCAAGTCTGACAGACAGACATGTTTCAAAAGCAATAACAATTCATTACCATCTACCCTGCAGCAAGGACCCCTAATCAACACACAAATTAAAATCGACTCCGTACAAGTGGTGTGGGTGACTTAGAGATTACGAATACCACCGGCGTCATTGGGCCACTTGACTACAATGTACAGAAAGGAAAGTTACACACTCTTGAAGACAGAAGAAATATAACTACACAACGGACATTAAAACATGAAAAGCATGCAAGAATAATTACGTGTTAAGCCGTGCTTGGAAATACACTGAACTTAATAGTTTGAAGGCACGCACGTACTCAGTTTACGTAACATCAGTGCCTAGTTGAGTCGTATTTTACATTAATACAATGCAGGAAACTAACCACAGTACAAACTGGTTTCACCACAAGGAAAGCCGTTTAAAATTAAAGGAATTTTATCCATAGTGGATGCTGTAGAACTCCGTGACTGTTCCTTTATGGGGTGTAGAAAAATATCCGCTACCAGTCACAATAAAAGGTTATTTATTTGTCACAAGACCGGTTTCGGGCTTGCGCCCATCCTCGGTGTTTATACTTTCATGTACAAGTTTATACTGCTGGAGATCACTGTATAAATTGAAACACGTATGTATTCATTACCAGCGACGTGTTTCAAAATACAAAAAAAATTATTTGTTTGTGACTAAACACATACAAGTGGGACAATTGTGAGTGGCAAGGCAGCATTTGACGAAAATATATCTGTACTTACATAAAGATGAAGCACCATTAGTATAGTTACGCTGTGGTTACAGTTTTGCCACTTAGTGACACAGTTATTATCATTTTCACGTCCATATTTCAGTTTTACCAAGTTTAGCTACATATTTGACTATTACGATGTGCACTCGTGAAATACACTGTGTTTACATACAAACATGAGGGCTGTGGTCAAAGAACTTAGACGTAGCAGATGTAAAGATGTTTCTCATACAGAAACATGTAGGTTATGGTCAAAGAACTTAGCCACAGGAAGTGCAAGAGTGTTGCACATATAGAAACTATTATAGACTGCGAAGTTTTTTGATACACATTATGAAATTTTTTGATCCACATTCTGGTCGGAGAACTTAGATATAGGAAGTACAATGATGTTATATATATGAAATTACTAAAAGCTATTACAATTTTTTTTTTTTTTTTTTGTATTTATACGGTGACCTCCAGCAGTATAAACATGTACATGAATGTACAGGGTGATCAAAACGTCAGTATAAATTTGAAAACGTAATAAACCACGGAATAATGTAGATAGAGAGGTAAAAATTGACACACATGCTTGGAATGACATGGGGCTTTATTAGAAACAAAAAAAACAAAGTTGACAAAATGTCCGACGGATGGCGCTGGACAGTAAAACGTCAGTAGCTGCTACCGTGACGGGTGAGAGGTACGCCGATATGTTACAGAATCGCATCATCCCCAGCCTGGCTGATAAAAACCTGCTGGAACGTACGATGTTTATGCAGGATGGCGCTCCACCCCATATTGCTAGACGTGTGAAAGATCTCTTTCGCGCGTCGTTTGGTGATGATCGAGTGCTCAGCCGCCACTTTCGTCATGCTTGGCCTCCCAGGTCCCCAGACCTCAGTCCGTGCGATTATTGGCTTTGGGGTTACCTGAAGTCGTAAGTGTATCGTGATCGACCGACATCTCTAGGGATGCAGAAAGACAACATCCGCCGCCAATGCCTCACCATAACTCCGGACATGCTTCACAGTGCTGTTCACAAAATTATTCCTCGACTGCAGCTATTGTTGAGGAATGATGGTGGACATATTGAGCATTTCCTGTAATGAACATCATCTTTGCTTTGTCTTACTTTGTTATGCTAATTATTGCTATTCTGATCAAATGAAGCGCCATCTGTCGGACATTTTTTGAACTTTTGTATTTTTTTGGTCATTCCAAGCATGTGTGTCAATTTGTACCTCTCTATCTACATTATTCCGTGATTTATTCAGTTTTCAAATTTATACTGACTTTTTGATCACTCAGTATAAACACCCAAGGATGGGCGCAAGCCCCAAACCGGTCGTGTGACAAATAAATAACCTTTTACTGTGACTGGCAGGGGATATTTTTCTACATTGATTAAAATTGTTTAACAGAAGTAGTTCTAATATCGCCAAAACGCGACCAGGACAGTACAGTCAAAATGAGATGGCCCTAAATCTAAAGTGAATACACCCCAACAACCTGAAGCCTAATTTAAACCTTTCCTGGCAGAAATCTTCAATGCAGGTGCCGTAAGACGCTTCCGGACGACGCTGCTCGGCTACCACCGTTCATCGTGGTGCACCACAGCATGGTAAAGAGCAGGCGCAACCCGTCCACTGCAGTGTCTCGTGTTCTGCCCTCTCCCAAACCAAGCAGCGTACCAAAGTGCTCTAGCGCAAGAAACGGCGAAGAGAACCTCACTCTCCCTCCGTCGTGTTGCGTAAAATCCTCACTTTTCCTATCACTTCGCTGAGATCGGGCTTTCAGCCGGTGGTAGTAATAGACGGAATGTCATCGAGTAAAACAGAAGTAATATCCGGTGTTCCCCAAGGAAGTTTTATAGGCCCTCTATTGTTCCTGATCTATGTTAACGATATAGGAGACAATCTGAGTAGCCGTCTTAGATTGTTTGCAGGTGATGCTGTCATTTACCGTTTTGTAAAGTCATCAGATGATCAAAACGACTTGCAAAATGATTTAGAACAGATATCTATAAGGTGCGATAAGTGGCAATTGACCCTGAATAAGGAAAAGTGTGAAGTTATTCACATGAGTACTAAAAGAAATCAGCTAAATTTCGATTACGCGGTAAGTCACACAAATCTGAAGGCTGTAAATTCAACTAAATACTTAGGGATTACAATTACAAATAACCTAAATTGGAAGGATCACATAGAGAATATTGTGGGTAGAGCAAACCAAAGACTGCGTTTCATTGGCAGAACACTTAGAAGGTGCAACAGGTCTACTAAAGAGACTGCTTACACCACGCTTGTCCACCATATTCTGGAGTATTGCTGTGCGGTGTGGGATCCGCATCAGGTGGGACTGACGGATGACGTCGAAAAAGCACAAAAAGGGCAGCTCGTTTTGTATTACCGCGAAATAGGGGAGATAGTGTCACAGACATGATATGTGAACTGGAGTGGCAGTCATTAAAACAAAGAGGTTTTCCGTTGCTGCAGGATCTTCTCATGAAATTTCAATCACCAGTTCTCTCCTCCGATTGCGAAAACATTCTGTTGACACCCACCTACATAGGGAGAAATGATCGTCACGATGAAATAAGAGAAATCAGGGCTCGCACAGAAAAATTTAAGTGCTCGTTTTTCCCGCGCGTCGTTCGGGAGTGGAGCGGTAGAGAGATAGCTTGAAGGTGGTTCATTGAACCCTCTGCCAGGCGCTTTATTGTGAATAGCAGAGTAATCACGTAGATGTAGATGGTCCGCGTATTCGCAGCAGGATATTTAGACTCCGTAACTCGACATCTTCATCAAGTTTTCCGTGAGGCTCATGGAACACCTGACGAAGACGTATTGTTGCATCGTCAAAATATCCTGCTTGGAAGACGCGGACTACCGGTAGAACGCCCGATCTCAACGAGGTAACATCGAATTGCAGGGAAAGACTGACATTACACTCACTTTTCCTCTTCGCGCGCTCCCTATGGGACCGCGGCAAAGACCACCACGCCGCGCTGAGCAACACCATGTTAGACAGCTCTCATCAGGTATCGACAGAAATCGGCGCACGGTTGGAAAACCTTATTTAATTATCAGTGTTCTCAGAACATTTCGTATTAACAAAATATTCTACAGCGAACTAGATCCAGAGCGTATAGTGTCTGACTATAATTGCATCATTTGTAATAATGACAACCGTTGGGTAATATAACGTAAGTTCAGCCCACACTTACGACTAGCAGCACAAATCACAGCGGAGAAGGCCTGATTGGACACAGATATGATTAAAAACCAGCCAAGATCGCATAGAATATTTTTTATTTAAGACAACCATTTTCAACAGACTATGCTGTCATCTTCAGGTCTTAAAATCTTTTGTTGTAAAACATGTTCATTTTACGCCGACCTCACGATTGAGATGTCAAGTGGGTAAAGTCAGCACATTATAAAATGTTTATCACCACTACAATATCTAAAAACATAAAGCACCTTGCCTAACAGGCTGTGTCCGTATATACTGCTAGCAGCTGCTTGTTAATGATACAAACTCAGTACACAGTAGCACATCTGTTTACATATGCATTCTAAACTGTTTAGAATATGTCCAGCAAATTTAAAGAGTTGTGCTATTGCGTACCGAGTTTGTATGATGTAACAAGCAACTGCGAGCTAGATGGCTATGGACATAGCCTGTTGCGCAGTGTGCTTTACATTTTTAAATATTTTAGCGATGACAAACCTTTTATAATGTCCATTTTTATCCACTTGACATCATCTGCGTGAGGTCAGCGTAAAAGGAACATGTTTTACAACAAAAGATTTTAAGACCTGAAGATGAGAGCATAGTCTGCTAAAACCGGTTGTCTTAAAATTTTTTAAAAAATTATGTGATCTTAGCTGTTGAATGGTTTTTGAAACCATTACACAGATCGCCCTTCAGTTTTCTCAAAACAAGAAAATTCATCCGCAGCAGCTTTAACCTGAATACTGATCCCACTAATACCTTACCTGCAGCCGGTCGGTGTGGCCGTGCGGTTAAAGGCGCTTCAGTCTGGAACCGCGTGACCGCTACGGTCGCAGGTTCGAATCCTGCCTCGGGCATGGATGTGTGTGATGTCCTTAGGTTAGTTAGGTTTAATTAGTTCTAAGTTCTAGGCGACTGATGACCTCAGAAGTTAAGTCGCATAGTGGTCAGAGCCTTACCTGCAACGACCATCTTACTTGAAACTACAAACTTTTTCCGACTTGTCTTTATTTCAGAGATAATCGCTAGGTACCCAAATCTCCACCCCACCCTACGTAATTCCAGTAAAGTACGCCACCTCACCTACTCCTATAACTATAATGCAATTAAATATCATTGAAGCTCCCTTCAACAGTTTCATCAGCACCCTCCTCCCCCTCTCATTTCCACCCAAATTCCACCTTCGTGTTCTCCTACATCCACTCTCACTTTCTTTCTTCATGGCTAGATACCCTTGTCTCTTCTTTCTTTCATTCTGTCCAGTGCACGCATTACAAAAAGTTTCCCGAACCATCATAATGTTCCACAACAAACTCGTTCCTTCCCTTCACGCCCTTAAATCAGCTCGCACGTCGTCTCACAATTTGACCTCCCACCTGGAGACCCTATTCCTCCCAACCATAAACCCTTCAAGCCAGAAAACCGCCATTATTCTTCACACGATGGGCACATCAGCAACAGCAACAGCACCAGGAACACCTCAGCACCAAGAAATTCACCAGTACGCCCACAGTAAGTTTCTCCGTTTTAGGGTCATCTTGTAGCACTACTTTTAAAAAACGTTATGTGAGTGTTGTAGGTACTCTTCTCTCTTTAATATGCAAGAGTTAAAATACTGAAGTTACTAGTAAATTTTCATATAGATGAAGGAATGGGTAGTGGATGACGAATACTTTAAGGTAACGATATTTATCAAAATTTCTTATTATTATTCGGATTACCAACTATATCAAACAACTAGAGATGCCAGTTGTAAATTACTTCACTAGATTTTCTCCTAGTTCTACTTTCATACCCCTAAGTTTGACATTTACTACAACAGAAAGCAGCAATTTTGCAAAGAATTACGGGTCTGCTGGTTTGCATGTCTCGGGCAGAGGATATGAGCACCAATTTAGGAAGTTAAATGAATGTCGACTTTGCCGGGCGAAGCACCCAGGGCGCGTTCACAGCTTTTTGCACCATGTGGAGGCGTCTTGCTGGCTATGGGTGGTGCTCGCCCTTGACTTGTGTAAGCTGACAGTCAGGGTTGGTTTCTTCAGGTTACCCTCACTTGACTTGACAGCTAGAGCCAGGAGGTAATGGAAAAGCCACCAAAAGAAAAATTCTGAGCGAAACTGTAAGCCCACCAAAGTCCTGTTGTCAAGCAGCAGCAGCTTAGTTCCTCAGTCCACGTCTCGGTCACCCGGCCACGAGAACTTCATTAAGAGCCGCACCACCAAGTGAACTGTTTTTCCACATGTGGTCAGCCTATTTCGCTATTCGTTTGCTTTTTGTATGCCCTGCACCCTCAGTACCCATTCGGACCTAGATAGGTTAGTCCTGTTCAAAAGCAATGGTTTTTCTGTGTACCATGTAAAACATGTGTCCGTGTGTGTTTTCTCCAACGTATTTTTTCGTTTACATTTAAGGCAGCCTAGTTCCTCTACTGCATGTTGCGTTAATCTAGATTACGCGTTTCTCGTAATCCCAATTCCACGTTGCTTTTACCGTCAGAAGCGGTAATAGACTCCTTTGTTTCTCTTGTAAATGCCAACTTTCGTATTGCATGTTGGCAGACGGGACGTGTCTGCCTGTCCTTTATGCGCCACAACCAGTGTGAAAGCCGTTATCATCAAATGCACAGGGCGCGAGCACCTCCTGCAAGCTGACACAGGCGTCTATAGTGCTTGTAAAAGTGTTAACGCCGTTTCGTTCTGACGTCAGGATAATCTACAGCTATACTTACAGCACGCTCAATAATTCCACATTAACACATTTTGCTTTTGTTTCAATCCTTAATGTTTCTAAAATCTTGAAAAAAAAAAAAAGGAAATGAAAGCGCCGGGACCAACTTTTCTGCTGCAAGATCACCGCCAATAAACTAATTATTGTATTTTCGTTTCACCAGATGCTGCGATTCATTAAGTCAGTTTTTAGTGTCCTGTGCTTTTCTATTAGCTCAATATTGTTCCATTCTACATCTTGCTTTCCTTTTTACTTCAGCAATATCGATCCTTCGTTTGGCTTTCATTTTGACTTGGAATCTGTCTTTCTTTTCTTTGCTTTTTTTTGTAGTTTCATCTGTGAGCATATTTTCTGTGATTTGGGGTTATCTTGGATAAATTTGGTTATTTCTTTATTGTGGAAGTAGCCAAAATTTTTTTCTGAGGTTGTCTCCATAAAATAACATTTCATTGTGCCTCAGACTTTTCCGGTAATTTGCTAAAGGTTTCATTTTTGTTTCGGACAAGTTTGTTGTTATGGAATAAGAGGCCACGGATTTTTTAAAATATCTTCCTTTCTTTTATCTCGTCCTTTCAGCTGGGCCATGGTTGGTGAGGGCAGTGCTTCGGTTGCACAGTAAGCATTCCATTAGTTTACTGTATTTTAATGTCTTATTGTCGCATTCTGTAAGGTGGACTTCTTGTTATATTATATTTGGTAGAGCTCTGCCCGCGAAAGGTAAGTTCGAGTCTCGGTTCCGCATACAGTTTTAATCTGCCAGGAAGTTTCGTATCAGCGCACACCCAGCTGCAGAGTGAAAATCTCACTCTGGAAACATACCCCAGGCTGTGGCTAAGCCATGTCTCCGGAATATTCTTTCTTCCAGGAGTGCTAGTTCTGCAAGGTTCGCTTCTGTGAAGTTTGGAAGGTAGAAGACGAGGTACTTGCAGAAATGAAGCTGTGAGGACGGGTCGTGAGTCGTAGCTCAGTTGGTAGAGCACTTTCCCGAGAAAGGCAAAGGTCCCGAGTTTGAGTCTCGATCCGGCACACTGCCAGGAAGTTTCAAAAATAGGCTTGACTGCCTAATAGCGCTGCCCCCTGTGCTCCGATGCTGCGGCTGTACATAATCCTGTTTTGTCTTTATTGCGTTGCTGCAGGTGGACACGTCGACGATGCAGAAGCAGTACATGTGGAACATCAGCGTGAACCACCACGAAGTGGGCGAGATGTTCGTCGTGTGCGGCGTGCTGTACGCCGTGAACAGCGTCACCGACCGCATCACAAAGATAGCGTGAGTAGCAGCGGCAGCAGCAGCGTCTGCAGCGGCAACTACTTGCTGCACAACACTAATGAGCAGCGACCCTTCGCGACTGCCTGGAGAGCGCACGACCTGCACGTGTGCCCTCTCCACGCATCCGCCGCCTGCTGCTGGGAGCACGACTTGCAGAAGTCACAGAGGGGGTGGCCGACTCGACAGCCCTGCAACAGCGCCCTATGAGAGGCACGGGTTCCAACTGTTAGCTGCAGTTTCTGCAACACAGGATCCTTTCCAGCTGTGTTTGTAGTCAATGTAGCTCTGTTTAGTCTAGTTGTGTGTTCCTTAGGTCATATCCACGATAAATGCGTCGATGAGCAGTTTCACGTTGCAGAGGTATAATACGTGCGCTGTGATGCCCCGTAAAAGAAAAAAATCGGCCGGGTGCGGGTAGTACTAGAACTGAGGGCTCCGTACCAAAGATATTGACGATTTCGCGTGCTATCGACATTAATATTGGCAAGATATTGGTCCCAGGGATTCCAAGACTTTCGAGAGTGTTTTAATTTCGATTTGAATACATTATGGGAGTATGCAGTGATCAATGTTGTTACAAATATTTACTATAAAAACAGTGTTGATCACAAATTATTTATTACGGTGAGCGGTTTCGACCACGACTGTGGTGATCTTCAGTGATTTACCACCGTAGGAGATTCTTACTCATTGGTCTGAAGTTGACCACAGTTGTGGTCGAAACCGGTCACCGTAATAAATAATTTGTGATCAAGACTGTTTTCTATAATAAATATTTTTAATTTCGAGTTTGAAACCAGATAATAAATGACAGAAGAAATATTTTACGTATTAACGATTTTACGATTTTTTTACTTTACTTGTACAGTGAAGTCTTTCTTCTTACCAAATTTAATTTTCCTACACCAACGGAAAGTGAATGGGTTTGCGAGTATCGGAATATTTGACACAAATAGCGGTATCCTTTGACTGCATTGATTTAGAAGCTAACATTTACTGCAGCGCCGTAAGACCGTAGAGCTCAGCATTTGACATACATTCCGAACTACCCGTTCCTGAGAAAAAGAGCTCTTAAAACACAGAGGAGCAGACAGTCAATCGGATAACAAATGACGACTTTTTTGCCTGTGATGTGATTACAAATTAACAATTTCCGAAATTTTTCCTTTTCTGGTAAAACCTTGCTTCTTGGCAAATTTCGTGATTCTAGATTAACGTTAAGTATCCTGTAGGTTCGATGAGTGGGTAGGCAAGTGTTAAAATGTGTAACATAAACGGCCGTATATTTGATTCCACTGACTTATAAGCTCCCCTATTTTAGACTGCCAAGGGACTGAAGACCTTAATACTTGACATGAATTTCAACTTGGATACGCGTTCGAGAGAGAAATAGTTCTGAACAGTCGAACAGGCACACAGACAGGCAAACGGACGACAACGAAGTGATCCTGTAGACTTCCGTTTTACCGATTGAGGTAAGCATCTCCAGAAATGTAAATGAATGAATGGAATGACCTATTGTAATAATATTATAATTACGGGACAGGTTCGTTATTCTTAAATTTTCGCTGCTTAAGCCAGTGTAGAGGGAAAATCATTTACGTAGGAGTACATAATTTTAAAGGAATCCTGTTCAGACTATACGCTGCAAGGTTTGCACTGTTAGTAGGGTTAGTGTCTTGACCTGTCGTTAGGTGCCGGCACTGGTACTGCCAAGTAGGGCTGAACCACAAGGATCAGTGCGCATGGAAGTTCCCAACACTCAACCTGGGTCTGGTCCGAGGAAAATGGACTCGCATTCGGCAGGACGACGGTTCAAACCCGCGTCCGGCCATCCAGACTTAGGTTTTCCATGATACACGGTGCGACAATAACGTAATGAGACTGATTTTCTTTGCAAGATGTGGCTACCCTGCAGGCTTGCGTAGGCACAATATCTTTGACCTTGGTCTATAAGCTGATTCTAGTCCAACCGGCACATCGATGCAACTGCTCAGTCGTGAGCTGTGCTTTAATAAGTTAACACGTGTTTGTATCTCTCGTCACAGAAATGGAACTGCATAATATTGCGCAACGGTATGCCATTTCTTTTTGCGTTACATTAGATGAAAATGCGACGACCACTTACAGTAAGCTTCAGAAGGCTTTTGGAGAGGAGGATGTGTCAAGAGCTCAAGTTTTTCGTTGGCATAAAATGTTTAGTGAAGGCAGAACGAATATTGAAGATGAAGACCGCAGTGGACCACCATCAACCTCACGGATGGATGTCAACTCGGCCAGGGTGCGTGAACTTGTACGATCTGACCTAAGATTATCCGTGAAAATGATTTCAGAAAAACTGAACGTCAATAGAGAAACGGTTCGTCTAATAATAACTGAAGATCTTGGTATGAGAAAGATTAGTGCAAAAATGGTCCCCAAAACTCACACACCACAACAGCGAGAAACACGGAAAAATCTGCTAGAGCAAACGGAATGTAGTCCAGAATTGTTGAGCCGTGTTATCACTGGTGATGAAAGTTGTCTTTTTCAATATGATCCAGAGACAAAACGCCGAAGTTCGCAATGGTTCAAAATGGTTCAAATGGCTCTGAGCACTATGGGACTCAACTTCTGAGGTCATTATTCCCCTAGAACTTAGAACTAGTTAAACCTAACTAACCTAAGGACATCACACACATCCATGTCCGAGGCAGGATTCGAACCTGCTACCGTAGCGGTCGCGCGGTTCCAGACTGCAGCGCCTAGAACCGCACGGCCACTTCGGCCGGCGTTCGCAGTGGTGCTCAAAGGGATCATCCAGACCAGAAAAAGCTCGCATGTCAAAGTCAAAAGTGAAATGCATGGTTGTGTGCTTCTTTGATTCCAAGGGAATAAAGAGTGGCTGCCTCCTGGACAAACACTTCACCAATATTACTACAAAGAAATTTTAGAAAGACTTCGTAAAAGAGTTCTTGGTGTCGGTGCCAACATTGCTGATAATTGGATTCTGCATCACTATAATGTGACATCCCATACTGCTCTGTCAATACTGCAATTTTTAACCTCAAAACAAATTTCAGTACTACCACAGTCACCTTATTCACCAGATATCGCTAAGTGCGACTTTTTTCTATTTCCAAGAGTCAAAACGGAGGTCAAGCGACACCATGTTCAAACAACACAAGATGTCAAAAATGCTGTGACGAGGGTTTTGGAGGACATTACAGAAGATGAGTTCCAGAAATGTTACCATCAATGGCAGAAGCGCTGGAAAAAGGGTGTTCAATAAGAATGGAACTACTTTACTAGACTAAAACGGTAAGAAACATTTTTTCACATCCGTCTCGTTACTTTATTCTGGCACCTCGTATTCCTAAATAGCTCCAGGCAAATGCCGGGATGGTTTCTTTAAAAGGGCACCGCCGATTTCCTTCCCCATCCTTGACACAATTCGAGCTTGTGCTCCGTCTCTAATGATCTTGATGTCGACGGGACGTTAAACCTGATGTTCCTTTTTTCAACAAGGGTCTGGACAAGGTGAGCAGGGCTTTACTCGAAAATCTGTTAGAGCATTAAAGGAGTAAGGAGAAGTTCTCCTTCCGCACTGGACTGAAGTACATCATTCAGAAGTTCGGATTAACTTGCGATTTGGGAACTGCTTTGGGATAGGCCAGTGGTCAGCTGCGTCACAAATTGTTAAAGCAGTTACTGTCATCGTGGCTGAGAATGCTGGATACGACGTGCGATCTTGAAGCAGTGCAAGAGCTGCGTCACGACAGCTGAACATTCCCTGGTCCACCGTTCGAAGAGTGCTGCCAACAATTGTGAAATGGTGTTTCTAGTGTGGTTTCAGGCTGTCATTGTTGCAGATGATCGCCACTTTGAGCAAAGTTTATGACCTGGATCGTAAACATGGTACGCAATTAACAAACGTTACCCTCTCATGTGTAAATTTAAAATGTGGAAATCAAAAATGTGTTTGTTTCAACGGCATACTTCTTATTTCTCTGCAGCATGTCCTTCTAATGTTTCCACAAAGTTTCATTGTCCTACGATCACTCGTTTTTCATGGAGGCCCTCTCAAGTACTGGAAGTTTAACTATAAGCATCCTGTATATTCAGCTGGTTGTTGTTCATAAACTTAACCGCTGCGGTCGCAGGTTCGAATCCTGCCTCGGGAATGGATGTGTGTGATGTCTTTAGGATAGTTAGGTTTAAGTAGTTCTAAGTTCTAGGGGACTGATGACCTCAGAAGGTAAGTCCCATAGTGCTCAGAGCCATTTGAACCATTTGAACCTTGATCCCACAAAGAAGCCAAAAGGTTTTGACCTACCAAGGAACCTCTGGTGCCGCCTCAACAGGTTAAGGACTGGACATGGTTGTTGTAGCTACTTCTGCTACAAATGAGGGTGGATCAGTTCACCAATGTGTGAATGTAATCAAGGAGAGCAGACAATTGAACATCTAGTCTAACGCTGTCCACTACATTTATAACCGGTAATTCCCGACGACTCGTTCACTCTCACACCCAGCTTTATTAATTGATTGAAAAACACGCACTTTACGGTTTAATCTTGTCTTATATCAATTTGTATAAAATCACTTGTCTTTTATCAAGTGTATATTGTATAAAATCACCATACGAATAAGTAAACTAACTGGAACAGGGCAAGCCCGCACAAATGTTCCTCATTTACAGCTAGCGATATCATAGTGTGCAGGCGTTCTTCTATGAGGAGGGACATACAACAGTTCGCAGTCTTAGTGTCTACTGATACTCAAGTTTAATGGATCTTAACGTCTTCTCTTGTGGACTTACATGCTAACATCCACGGTGCTGTGCTCAACGCTGAGGACTTGGCACTCTGCGACCGGGGGGCCAATTGGTGGCCTCTAGTTCTCTACTAGGACCTGCAGCTGCCTTCCCACTCCCACTTGTGCAGATATACTACTTGCTACCTTCACTGTTCGCATGGGCAGACCCTGCCGCGGGGAGCATGAAACAGGAAAAATCGTGCAAACGGTATTAGACTTACACAATGTACTGGTCTCCCTGGAAGAATCTTTACCATTGCTATATGGTTTCATAAGAGCAGAGATGCAAAAAAGGAAGATTAAGATACTATTCTTCACATATACGGTACATTCTAATTGTAGCAATTTAATTCACTCGATATTCAGAAGAAAATGAATGTGCCATTTGCTGAAACTTCATTGTTGGTTCATCTGACACAGAAGACGTAGGCAAGGTTCACATCAAACAATAACTTGGTCACCACTCTCTTAATACATTGCACTCGGAGATACGCTGTACGCCATAGCTTTCACGACAAGGCCGTCTGTTATCTGCATCCAAAACTACTAGTCCACTTATCGACACGGCGCCGGCAGTGCGCCGAATTCAGTGTGAACCAGAGTCACTTGCTGTAAAAAAAAAAAAAAAGCGCTAATGCGCTGCTTCCTGGACTCGGGTAGACGCACCGGCCCCGGACCGAAACCGCCTGGCGCATTACCGACGTCGTTCGGTGTGCTGGCCAGCCTGGATGTGGTTTTTAGTCGGTTTTCCACGTCCCGCTAGGTGAATACCGGGCTGGTCCCCACATTCCGCCTCAGTTACACGAATCACAGACATCTGAACACGTTCGCTCTATTCCATGACTTAAACTAGACGCAGACAGCAGGGGTACACTAATTCCGTCCCGGGGGGAAACGAGTGGTAATATGCAGTACAGAAAGTTAAAATGTCTCTAACTTCATACCACAATCCATATGAGCAGTTTTCTAGTGACCCTACCTACTCAGTACTAAAGAGACCAGGAGCCAAGAAAATGTGGGCACTCTGTACTGGAACTGAGGATACAAACTGAACTAGCACAAAGACGAAAGTTGATCACAATACGGATTCAGACGCAACTATTTCAGATCGCATTTCATTACTGTAGTAATATTCATGGACTTTAAAAATCAAATTATTTTTCTAACAAAAATACATCTTAATGATAGAAATTCGTCTAAAATGAGACATAAATTATTAAAAATATATTACTTCTTATAATATGTTCATGGAAAAAGTGTGTTTCAAGATACTACAGTGACACATTCGATATGTCAAATGAGTATACAGACCTCTTGGCATGGAAACTTTATGGGAGAATGTATAATCTGTAGTTTTCCGATTTTCCTGTGATTACATTATTTATAAAAATCTTTCTCTTCCAACACAAATCACCCCACATAAAAGTTGATAAAGAGTTTGGACGACTAGTTTGTCAAATAAAACTACCGTGAATGTAGCTACAATATAGAAAATTTCCATATTTATTAACTACACATGCCTATGAGAATTTGATGCATTCACAGAAAGGTGCAATTAATTTGACACCTGGGTTTTGGGTGCTATGGCATGGTTGGAGTCTAATCTTTGTGCATGGTTTATCTTCTGAATTCTATGGTTGCTGTTTGCTATTACAACAAAAAATGGCTCTAAGCACTATTGGACTTAACATCTGAGGTCATCAGTCCCCTAGACTTAGAACTAATTAAACCTAACTAACCCAAGGACATCACACACACCCATGCCCGAGGCAGGATTCGAACCTGCGACCGTAGCAGCAGCGCGGTTCCGGACTGAAGCGCCTAGAACCGCTCGGCCACCGCGGCCGGCTTATTACTACATTTCAAGGTTTTTTCTAAGATTTTTCTAAATAATGACGGATAGGCTCGTATTACTTGCCAATCACCTCAAACAGATGCTGAGCAATGGTATGGGCGGCTGCAGAGACTCCTATATTGTTAGAACCGCGTCGCATCGCAATACTTTGTTTTATCAAACAGGATATGCGGAAAATAACCACCGCTCCATTAAGGAAACTATTCGATGAACGTAGCAGGGCTGGAACGACCTGAGGATGAAATGACTTTGGAATGAAAATGAAATAGCGGAAAATAGAAAAAAATGAAAATCCCAAGTAAACATGGAAGACACCGCTTCAGTTTCGAAACTCACGGTTGATTTCGTGTTCTGCGATCGCTTGCGGTGGTCGCCTCCACACTACCTGTCTAGCAGTACTAGCGGTCACAGCACGTGACTAATTGCACCTGATCGTGGGCATTCGTTAGTCCAAAACGTGTCCTGAATTTTGAATATAAATGTTTATTACGATGATCATTTGAGGATGTTCCCACAACAGGATGAGAAGGAAAAAAAATTGTAAAATCGGTCAGTCTTTCGGCATGTTAAAATAATCAAAGATTGTATTGGAAATCATTTTGATGTGAAGATAAGCGAATCATGTACCTCCTTTTATCCAGATCAGTCATCACCCTGCAATATGCTACTAACATCAGATAATAAATAGTGTAAGGTTACAGATTAAATGAATATCAATTTCGCAGATTCCATGAGAGATTTTACACATCGTAACAGGAAGGTGAATATGTCAACTGACAAACTTCAGAGAAAATGAGCAGATTTGCCAACTAAAATGTATAGTATGCAATATAAAGGGATGACACTCAGTCGACGGTATTAACACACGGAACCTAAATCCTGCATGTCAACGAGCAAGAGAAGAAAAAAGCTGCTGGAGGAAATGTCCTAGTTTGGGAGCGGTCGCGAGTTGTGATGTCACGGCCTGAGTACAATGGAATGCTCTTAAAGGGACCCAGGGCGATGGACAACCAACAAGCTAGGTGACTCATCGAAGAGGGAGTTAAGGAGTAGGTGGCGTGGTACAGAGAGAATCTTTATAAAATTGCGTTGGGGAATTGCCAGATGGATACGAACAAACCAGTGACGCAGTCGATCACCAGAACTGCGCGTGGTTCACTCATGATGTATGCATGTAACTTTTAGGCATATGGAGAGAGCACAAAATATCCGATTGGTTGACATGGACTAGGAAGGAGTAAAGTGCCGAAATTTTGACACAGTTTGATGGTAGGCCCTTTGCGATTGGCAGAGATAGTTTTCACAAAGTACAAGGAACGTTCCTATTCGTCGGAAAAAGCCGTGACTTGGAGCACGAAAGGATCCAGGTGGGCGAGAGTTTTGCTACGACAGACCACAAGACCGAAAATTTCGAGGACTCTCTTCTGAACCAGCGTTAACTGCAGAACAGGGCGCCTCACGCACTCTATGACACAAAGGAGGAATGTTCAGTGAACACTGCATTCACTTCAGCTGGCATTCAGTTAGATATTAGCTGTAGCGTCGTTGAGCTCCAACAGCGGAGAAAAGAAACAGCCACATAGTTAATTGTTCTTGTGATAATTGAGAGGGCATTGTAATATGCACGCTATTCCATCCACGCACGTGCAAATCGCCATATTTCAAGACTAGGGATGAGTGCATGTTTTTATAGGAGAGTTTCATAGAAGAGTTTCTGCTGATATAATCTTTAAAGGTTTTGATTAGCTTTCATAGGACTTTCAGAGGACAAGAGTAGCCATGCAGCCAACAGCTCATCGCAGCTAAGGTAAGTACCGCGTGCAGAGGCATAAACTTGTTGGTTCACCAGCTTTTGTCCCCTGTGAACTCGAGCAACCTTGAGTAATATTTTTCTCAGCTTGCCACAAAAACTAACCATCCTCCATAGACTTGATTGTCATCCTAAATAGTACCAAATATAGAACCGGAATCGGATAATTTGTCGTAATATTGGTCAACTTCACGATGTAGTAGTAGGAATAATTTTGTGAAGAACCTTGTGGTTAAAAATTTGATATTGTTGTGTTTAGAGTTATTTCGATTCATCAGAACAGAATGTGTTATCTTGACAACTGCCCTATCTTTGTCACACTACAACCTATATAAATTCGTGTATTTCCTTGATAATAATTCTGAATTAAAAACAGTTTGTGTACAGGTTAAGCACCGTTGTGCTCTGTCATAGAATAAAGCTCCACTCCTTACGCCCGTCTTTTATTCTATAGACGCTAACGCACTCACAGGGTGTTTATGCTAATGTCTGACGAAAGAGAAAAGGAGTGGAGTGTCAGAATAGTACTACGCAATATCAAGCCAAGTTGTTGTTTAACGCTGTTACCACAAATCTCGAAAAGTATCTAAAGGATTTACATCAAAATTTTTGCACGTTTCTCTAAGCTATGTAAACACTGAGTAGATAAATGTCACGGGACACCTTCTAATATCGTGTCGGAAGTCGTTTTGTGCAGCGTAGTGCAGCTTCTCGACGTGGTACTCACTCAACAAGTCGTTGGAAGCCCTCAGCAGAAATACTGAGCCATGATGCCTCTACAGCCGTCCAAAATTGTGGAAACGTTGCCGGTACAGGATTCTGTTCACAAACTGACCTCTCTATTATATTCCTTAAATGTTCGATGTGATTCATATCGGGCATTCTGGGTTGTCAAACCATTCACTCGAACTGTCCAGAATGTTCGTCAAACCTATCGCGAACATTTGTGGCTCCATGAAGTGCACTATCATCCATAAATATGTAATTGTTGTATGGGAACACGAAGTCAATGAATGGCTGAAAATGGTCTCCAAGTAACAAACATAACCTTTTACGGTCAGCGATCGGTTGAGTTGGAACGGAAGACCCACTCCACTCCATGTAAACACAGCCCACACCGTTACGGAGCCAACACCAGCTTGCACAGTCCTTTCCTGACAACTTGGTTCTATGCCTTCGCAGGGTTCCTGCCATACTAGAGCCCTATCATCAGCTGTTACCAAATGAAATCGCGACGTGGCCGCGGTTTTCCAGGACTGTAGGGTAAATCTGGCATGGTCAGGAGCCCAGGAGAGGCGCTGCAGGCGACGTCGTGCTCTAAGAAAAGGAAATCGCATCTGTAGTCTGTTGCCACAGCCCATTAACGCCAGATTTCACCGCACTGTCCTACCGGATACGTTCGACCAACGTCAAACATGTATTTCTGTGGTTATTTGAATCAGTGTTACTTGTTTGTTAGCATTGGTAACTCTCGCAAACGGTGCTGCTTTCGGTCGTTAAGTGAAGGCCGCCATCAACGGCGTTGTCCGTGGCTAGAGG
This sequence comes from Schistocerca nitens, assembly GCF_023898315.1. Taxonomy (NCBI): domain Eukaryota; kingdom Metazoa; phylum Arthropoda; class Insecta; order Orthoptera; family Acrididae; genus Schistocerca; species Schistocerca nitens. The sequence goes on from NC_064619.1 coordinate 175,160,111, forward strand.
TAATACCTCAAATTTGGTATTCTCGACACGCTCTAGACACTGTGGATCTCGCAATATCGAATTCCCTAACGATTTCCGAAATGGAATTTCCAATCCGTCTAGCTACATGTACCATTTCGCGTTCAAAGTCTGTTAATTCTCGCCGTGCAGCCATAACCGCGCCGGAAACCTTTTCACATGAACCACCTCAGCGCAAATGACACGTGCTACAGTGCACTGCCCTTTTATACCTTGTGTACGGATACTGCCGCCATGTGTAAATGGGAATATCGCTGTCTCATGACTTTTGTCACCTCAGTGTAAAGCGAAAACTTTGTCACCGAAAATCTCTAAAAGTTCTAGGCTGCATAAATCAAATATATACTTCTCAGTATATATACTCTCTTATGAAATTTGTTATTAACAACCAAACCCAATTCAAAAGTAATAGGAGTGTGCATAACTACAATACTAGGAGAAAGGATGATCTTCACTATTCAAGATTAAATCTAACTTTGGCACAGAAAGGGGTGAATTATACTGGCACTAAAGTCTTTGGTCACTTACCAAATAGTATCAAAAGTCTGACAGATAACCAACAAGTATTTAAGAAGAAATTAAAAGAATTTCTGAATGACAACTCCTTCTACTCCATAGAGGAATTTTTAGATATAAATTAAGAAAAAAAAATAAATAAAAATAAAAAATAAAGCAAAAAAAACACAATAAAATAAAGTTGTTATACTAACTTAAGTATGTTGTTAAATTAACCTAATTATGTCATGTATTGGAAAATTCGACTCGTTCCACATCATTACGAAATATCGTATTCATGATCCATGGAACTAGTATTAATCTAATCTAATCTAATCTAAGCTCCAAAGAACATACACTACATACTTCTTGTATACATAATAGATAAATATAATATAGAAAGGGGAAACCCTTGTTACCAAAAACCTCAGGAAGCTGATGACCGACTCAGTCACATTTTTACGTGATACCCCAATAAATAATCGGGCGGACAGGGATTCTACGAGTGTTGTCCCCAGAAAGTAAGTTCCGATCGGTCACGAAATGGAAACCACAGTGAAAACCAGAAACGTTTTATTTGCAACAGTTAGGTATACCATCCACATACTTCTCTACATAGTCGCCGCTCCAACTTCGCGTGTTGTAGTGGTGTATCGACTTTCCAATATCCTCGTCATAGAAAGCAGCAGCCTGTACTTTCGGCCAGTTATCTGAAGTTGTCTGCAGCTCGTTGTCTGTGGAAAAATTTTGTCTTCATAGCCAGCGGTTCTTGTGAGCAGAGATGAGATTCAGGGGGAGTCAGTTAGGACTGTATTGTGGGTGATCAAACACTTCTAATTGGAATCGCTGCAGGAGCGTCTTCATTGCCCCTGCAGTGTACTGCCGAGGATTGGCATGAAGGAACTGCTCGACAGTTGTGTTATGTGGGCTGCATGACACAGGGGAAATCTCTAACCAGGCTCTCCTACGACACGATCGACGTGTGTACTAGAGACACTGCCCAACACACCTGTGCAAACTTTACCGAATTTTCCTATTGGCGATCGGAACTTACTTTCTGGCCAACACTCGTATTAAAACCACATGCGATTAAGAAAATTGTGTGCTGTTCTGCGAACATTTGCGCTTTAGGTTTCCTTCTAGCCGTCACTTACTACTACGTATGATAGGGGGACACATAACCGTTAGACAGTTTATTTCTTCCATATATATTGATTCTCCCTATATTTTCAAACAAATATTATATTCACAACAATTTCTTGTTTGTTGGTCAACAGAAAACAGGAAGTTGCATGTATGGCTCACTGGCTTATGATTCAGTACTACGACGGAACTTGAATCGTCTGAGACACTGCAAACCTACCCACTTCAGATTAAAGCTATACGGAACATAATCATTGTCACAGATCCAGCAGCTGGAGAGGTGTTCATCGTGGAGTTTAAGCGACTACACTTCCCAATCATGGTTTTAAGAATGGGATTTTCACTCTGCGGCGGAGTGTGCGCTGATATGAAACTTCCTGGCAGATTAAAACTGTGTGCACGACCGAGACTCGAACTCGGGACCTTTGCCTTTCGCGGGCAAGTGCTCTACCATCTGAGCTACCGAAGCACGACTCACGCCCGGTCTCACAGCCTTACTTCTGCCAGTATCTCGTCTCCTACCTTCCAAACTTTACAGAAGCTCTCCTGCGAACCTTGCAGGACTAGCACTCCTGAAAGAAAGGATATTGCGGAGACATGGCTTAGCCACAGCCTGGGGGATGTTTCCAGAATGAGCACTTGCCCGCGAAAGGCAAAGGTCCCGAGTTCGAGTCTCGGTCGGGCACACAGTTTTAATCTGCCAGGAAGTTTCAATCATGGTTTTGTTTGCAACAACAATAAACATAGCTCAGTGGCAGAGAGAGGAGTAAGAGGTGGGGCGAGAATTAATGGACATGGGGAGGGTGAGGAGGTGATGCACAGACAGCGAAATTGGACAAAGAGAGGGGGAGGATGAGATGGACAGAGAGAAATGGGGGGGGGGGGGGGGAGAGGAGTTCACTTTCCGAAGACTGCAAGAGCCAACAAAAAATCAACACACGTTAATTGTATAAAGCGCTCCACATTGTGAAATAGTGCAATATGTTCGAATTTCCGAGAAAAATTGGGGTGAGCTATAATGAGAGACGGATAATATACAACATGCACAAGAGGTAAGAGGGAAAAATAACAGTGGGAGACCAAGAACGGAGAACTCGGGTTAAAAGGGGTGCAAGACTCGACGTAATCTTTCACGTGTAAGTTCAATTTATACATCGAAAGAACAATGACGGAAATAATAGGAGGTTGGAAAGTGGGATTAACATATAACGGGAAAGGATTTCAGTGATGAGATTTGCTAATGCATAGCTATCCTAAGTGAAAGTGAAGAAGAATATCACGATTTGCTGAATGGAATGAACAGTCTAACGAGCACAGAATATGGATTGAGAGTAAATCGAAGAAAGACGAAAGTAATGAGCAGTAGGAGAAATGAGAACAGCGAGAAACCTAACATCAGTATTGATGGTCGCGAAGTAGATGAATTTAAGGAATTCTGCTACCTAGGCAGCAAAGTAACCAATGACGGATGGAGAAAGGAGGACATCAAAAGTAGAACAGACTGGCAAAAACTGCATTCCTCGCCAAGACAAGCCGACTAGTGTCAAACATACGCCTTAATTTGAGGAAGAAATTTCTGAGAATGAGCGCGCATTGTACGGTAGCGAAACATGAACTGTGAGAGAACTGGAACAGAAGAGAATCGAAGGGTTTGAGATGTGATGCTACAGACGAATGTTGAAAATTGGGTGGACTGATGAGTAAGAAATGTGGAGGTTCTCCGGAGAATCGGGGAGAAAAGGAATATATGGGAAATACTGACAAGCTGCCGGCCGGAATGGCCGCGCGGTTCTAGGCGCTACAGCCTAGAGCCGAGCGACCGTTACGGTCGCAGGTTCGAATCCTGCCTCGGGCATGGACGTGTGTGATGTCCTTAGGTTAGTTAGGTTTAATTAGTTCTAAGTTCTAGGCGACGGATGACCTCAGAAGTCGCATAGTGCTCAGAGCCATTTGAGCCATTTGAACTGACGAGCAGACGGAATTGGATGGTTGGGCATCTCTTAAGACACGATAAATAATTTCCATTGTACTAGACGAAGCTGTAGAGGGTAAAAGCTGAAGGGGAAGACAGAGAGTGGACTACGTACTTCAAATTATTGAGAACGTAGGTTGAAAGTGCTACTCTGAAATGAAGAGGTTGGCACAGGAGAGGAACTCGTGGCGTACCGCATGAAGCCAGTCAGAAGGTCAGAAGACCGTTGACTAAAAAAAAAAAAAAATCAGTTTCCGTAGATATTTAGCAACTGCAAAGCATTGCTGGGTTCACTGCCATAATTTTTTTTTTCTTTTTGGTCATCAGCATTCTGACTGTTTTGATGCGGCTCGAGACGAATTCATCTCCTGTGCTAACCTCTTCATCTCAGAGTAGCACTTGCAACGTACGTCCCCAATTATTTGCTGGATGTATTCCAATGTCTGTCTTCCTCTACAGTTTTTGCCCTCTACAGCTCCCTCTACTACCATGGAAGTCGTTCCCTCATGTCTTAACAGATGTCCTATCATCCTATCTCTTCTCCTTATCAGTGTTTTCCACATACTCCTTTCCTCTTCTCCGATTCTGCGCATAACCTCCTCATTCCATACCTAATCACATCTAACTTTCAACACTCGTCTGAGGCACCACGTCTCAAATGCTTCGATTCTCTTCTGTTCCGGTTTTCCAACAGTCCATGTTTCATTACCATACAATGCTGTACTCTAGACGTACATTCTTAGAAATTTCTTTCCAAATTAAGGCCGATATTTGATATTCGTAAAGTTCTCTTGACCAGGAAAGCCCTTTCTGCCATCGCTAGACTGCTTTCGATGTCCTCCTTGCTCCGTCCGTCATTGGTTATTTTACTGCCTAGGTAGCAGAATTCCTCAAATTCATGTACTTCGTGACCATCAATTCTGATGTTAAGTTTCTTGCTGTTCTCATTTCTACTAATTCTCATTACCTTCGTCTTCCTTTGATTTACTCCCATACCATATTTTGAATTCATTAGGCTGTTCATTCCGTTAAGCAGATCATGTAATTATTCTTCACTTTCAATGAGGATAGCAGTTTCATCAGCGAATGGAATCATTGATATCATTTCACTTGAACTTTGAACCTTTCTTTTACTTCTATCATTGCTTCCCCGTTGTACAGATTGAACAGTAGGTGCGAAAGGCTACATCCTTGTCTTACACCCTTTTTAATACGAGCACTTCGTTCTTGGTCGTCCACTCTTATTATTCCTTCTTGGCTGTTGTACATTTTGTACATGACCCGTCTCACCCTGTAGCTTACTCATACATTTCTCAGAATTTCGAACATCTTGTACCATTTTACATTGGCGAACGCTTTTTCCAGGTCGACAAATCCTATGAACGTGTCTTGATTTTTCTTTAGTCTTGCTTCCATTATCAACCGCAACGTCTGAATTGCCTCTCTCGTGCCCTTACCTTCTTAAAGCCAAACTGATCATCATCTAGCGCATCCTGAATTTTCTTTTCCGTTCTTCTATGTATTATTATTCTAAGCACCTTGGATGCAAGAGCTGTTAAGCTGATTGTGCGGTTGATTCTCGCACTTGTCACCTCTTGCAGTCATCGGAATTGTGTGATGATACTTTTCCAAAAGTCAGATGATATGTCGCCAGATTCATACATTCTGCACACCATCGTCAATAGACGTTTTGTTGCAACCCCCCACAATGACTTTAGAAATTCTGATGGAATGTTATCTATCCCTTCTCCCTTATATGATCTTAAGTCCTCCAAAGCTTTTTTAAATCGTGATTCTAATACTGGATCCCCAATCTGTTAAAAATCGGCTCCTTTTTCTTCTTCTATCACATCAGACAAATCTTCCCCCTCATAGAGGCTTTCAATGTATTCTTGCCACCTATCCGCTCTCTCCTCTGCATTTAACAGTAGAATTTCCATTGCACTCTTAATGTTATACCCCTTGCTTTTAATGTCACCGAAGGTTGTTTTGACTTTCCTGTATGCTGAGTCTTTCCTTCCGACAATCATTTCTGTTTCGATGTCTTCTAATTTTTCCTGCAGCCATTTTGTCTCACTTAGCTTTCATGCACTTTCTATTTATTTCATTCCTCAGTGACTTGTATTTCTCTATTCTTGAGTTTCCCGGAAGTTTTTTGTACTTCCTCGTTTCATCGATCAATTGAAGTATTTCTTCAGTTACGCATGGTTTCTTCACAGTTACCTTCTTTCTACCTATGTTTTCCTTCCCAACTCCTGTGATGACTCTTTTTAGAGATGTCCATTCCTCTTCAACTGTACTGCGTATTGAGCTATTCCTTGTTACTGTAGCTATAGGCTTAGAGAACTTCAAACGTATCTCGTCATTCCTTAGTACTTCCGTATCCCAATTCTTTGCGTATTGATTCTTCCTGACTAAGGTCTCAAACTTCAGCCTTGTCTTCATCACTACTATATAGTATATGTTTGAGTATATGTCTGCTCCTGGGTACGCCTTACAATCGAGTATATGATTTCGGAATCTCTGCCTGACCATGATGTATTCTGACTGAAGTCTTTCGTATCAGCAGGCCTTTTCCAAGTATACCTCCGTCTCTTGTGATTCTTGAACAGCGTATTCGCTACTACTTGCTGAAACTTGTTACAGAACTCAATTAGTCTTTCTCCTGTCTCATTCCTTGCCCCAAGCCTGTATTCTCCTGTAACCTATTCTTCTATTCTGCATTCCAGTCTCCCATTACTATTAGATTTTACGTACTGTATTAACCTTTCAATATCCTCATACACGTTCTCTAACTCTTCATCTTTGACAAGATCGTTGGCAGAATGAGGGGTCACTACTTATGCCGGAAGTGCTGATTATTAATCAAAATTTAAGCAGCGGCGGGATTTGACTCGAGACCGAAGACGTTTTGATTATGAATCAAAAGCGCTACCCCTATACCCCTAGCAGGATATGTAAAATGAAAGGGCTAGGTGTGAGCAAGTGCTTCGGCCAATTCTATGGCGGAGCATCTGAGTTACACTTCAAGACATAAAAAAAAGACTCGCGACGAAGGAATTAGCCAAATGTATCGAAAGTCTGTTAATGTGATGTTCATGTACAGACAAACAAATGATTACAAGCGGAGAAAAACTTGATGATTTATTAAAGAGAAAGAGCTTTGCAAACTGGCAAAGTCAATAATGCGTAAGTCCACCTTCATGCAAGCAGTTATTCGGTTTGGCACTGATTGGAAGTTTTTGGATGTGCTCAAGAGGTATATCGTGCCAAATTCTGTCCCATTGGCGCGTTAGATCGTCGAAATCCCGCGTTGGTTTGACTCTGACCCTAATGCTCCAAAGTTCTCAATTGGGGAAAAATCCGGTGACAGTGCTGGTCGAGGTAGGGTACGGGAAACACCAGGACAAGCAGCAGAAGCTCTCGCCGTGTGCGGGTGGGAATTCCCTTGTTAATATGTAAGCAGAGGATGCATTGCCACGAAGGGCAACAAAACAGGACGTAGAGTATCGTCGACGTACCGCTGTGCAGCAAGGGTGGTGCGGATGACAACCAGAGAGGTCCTGCTGTGACAAAAAAAAATCCACCCCACGCCATCACTCCTTGTTGTCGGGCATTATGGTTGGTTGGTTGTTTTGGGGAAGGAGACCAGACAGCGAGGTCATCGGTCTCATCGGATTAGGGAAGGACGGGAAAGGAAGTCGGTCGTGCCCTTTAATAGGAACCATCCCGGCATTTGCCTGGAGCGATTTAGGGAAATCACGGAGAACCTAAATCAGGATGGCCGGACGCGGGATTGAACCGTCGTCCTCCCGAATGCGAGTCTAGTGTCTAACCACTGTGCCACCTCGCTCGGTGTCGGGCATTATGGGGAGACAGTTAGGTCGGTATTCTACCATGGGCTTAGATGTCTCCAGACACGTCTTCGTCCCGAGTCTCCTTGACTGAAGCAGAATTGTCTTCAGTGATGAGTCTCGCTTCGAACTGAGCCCCGACGACGATATGTTTACAGACGCCCCAGACAACTGAAGAGAATGAACATCACATCACTACCATCGTGTCATAAACTGATATTTTGTGTTTTAATTTCTTTGGCATTAGAATTACTCAGGAGCATGGAATGGGATCTGTCAAGAAAAAACTTTTTTTAGTACGTTTTCAAATTCAACCTAGCTGTTTGTCAGCAATTGTATACCACGGGGCAAGTCATCAAAATTTTTGGAGGCAACACTGTGCACCCCCATTCTGAATGGAAGACATGTTTAATGTCAGGTAACGAACGTCATCTTTTCTTCTGGTATTGCAATTATCTACGTCTTCGTTCCTTCTGAACTCCATTGGACATAGACATTTTCTTCCTGAGGTTCAAATGGCTCTGAGCACTATGGGACTTAACTTCTGAGGTCATCAGTACCCTAGAATTTAGAACTACTTAAACCTAACTAACCTAAGGACATCACACACATCAATGCCCGAGGCAGGATTCGAACCTGCGACCGTAGCGGTCACGCGGTTCCAGACTGTAGCACCTAGAACCGCTCGGCCACCCCAGCCGGCGTCTTCCTGAGTAGAAGGGAGGGAAGATTTAGTTTAACGTTCCGTCGACGTCTAGGTCATTATATACGAAGCACAATCTCGGATTGTGTCAAGGGCCGGGAAGGAAATCGGCTGTGCCCTTTTGAAAGAACTATAACGGGATTTGCCTGGAGCCATTTGGGGAAATTACGAAAAACCTAAATTGGATGGCCGGATGCGAGTTTGAACTGTCGTTCTCCAGAATGCGCGTCCAGTACGCTAACTACTGCCCCGCCTCCCTTGGTCTCTCCCGGACGTCTATTTACCCATTATTAAATATGACTTTTATTTGAAGTGCGAAAAATATGTGAACTTACTGACTGGCCCCTCGCCAAGATTTTTTGCTGTTTCAACGGGCAAATGTGCCCAAAGTAAGTTAGAAGAGCTCGAAAATCCGTTCCTCCGTGTTACATTATCAACAGGGACTCAAATTCCGACGTTTCCAGCCAAGTTATTTCCTCGCCAATTGTTATATTGATGATTGATGTAGTACTTCTAGATGTGCTGGATAAGAGCTGTTGCTATTCCGGAATTGAGAGTCAGACCTTTCAGAGAGAAACACACTGCTCTGCAAAACTTAAGGACGAGATTGGATAAAGTAGCACCGCATGTTAACTATTAGGTGGAAATGAATGAAAGAGCTGGAGAATGTTGACAGAAGTCGCGCACAGAGTATTGGACGCCACATGGTATGAGGCCAGCGTGAACGTAGCGTCAAACGGGGCTGACCTCACAACACGAGACAGTTGAGGCAACGGGAAAAGACAGTTTGTGTTAGTCAAGGAACGGTTACGGTGCACTGTGGAGGTATACGTCATTAAAACATGCCTGGGACACAACACCTCACTGACTTCACACAGCGAAGAATCATCGAGAAGCTGGAAGAAGGATCAAGTGTGGCGAGTGTAGCCCAAGAGTTTGATACTGCTTACAGAACTAGTTCACGTGCGTGAGGTGCATTCCGGACCACAGGCACTGCTGCTCATTGGAGAGGAGGCGCTCGACCACTGTCAACTACAGCAGCACAACAGCTCTACTTTCTGCTGCGGGCAACAAGGGAAAGACGTCAAACAGAGGCTGTATATGCAACCACTTTTAACAAACAACCTTGTAGATACGGCAGCCACAGCTATGAGTAGTCGTCTTAGATATTAATAAACCGCTTCAGTTGTATTTATTACTTTATTATTGGATGACTACCGGTTTTATGGCACTAAAAGACACACCTTCAGTTGAACATATGGTTAAAACATTAGACCGGAAAACCTCGGAATCTTTTTTATCCAACTACCACGAACCCTGTTCGCGATTCCGTATAGATCAGAGACGCGGACCCATCCACTATATTGGAACCCGGCTGTTTTATTCTATGACATACCGCCATTTAGTGGTGTTTTGTTCTGAGGGACAACGAATGATGGATAACCTGGTTCCAAGCTTTTCCGGTAAATGTTTCAGTGATACGTTCACCAGAAGATGTGGCTTTTAGTGCCAAGAAGCCGGTAGTTATCCAGTAATAAAGGACTAAACACAGCTGAAGCGGTTTATTAGTGCCCAACATGACGTTTAACAAAACTGCAAGGTACGCAATGTCAAGCTCACAGTGGCCCGCCAACACATGGGGTAATCCCTTTGCCTACGAACACGACGTTGTGTTCCGTTGGCACTTGCACATCGACACACCGTTAGCGATTGTTCTAGGAGTGTTGGACGTGTACAAACGAGGATGATTATGATTATGATTATGATGATGATGATGATGATGTTGACGATGACGATGATGATGTTGGGTCTGCGGGACGCTCAACTGCGCGGTTACCAGCGCCCGTACAAATTTCCAATCTCCACTCAGTCCAATCTTGCCACTTTCATGGATGATGATGAAATAATGAGGACAACACAAACACCCAGTCTCCGGGCGGAGAAAATTCACAATGCGGTTGGGAATCGAACCTGGGACCCCGTGATCCACCAACGATTAGTAGGGTCGTGTACTCTTCTCGTATCAGATTAGATTCAGTTTGAAAAGTGAGCCGGCCGTTGTGGCCGAGCGATTCTATGCGCTTCCGCCCGGAACCGCGCGACTGCTACGGTCGCAGGCTCGAATCCTGCGTCGATCATGGATGTATGTGATGTTCTTAGGTTAGTTAGGTTTAAGTAGTACTAAGTTCTAGGGGACTGATGACCACAGATGTTAAGATCCATAGTGTTCAGAGCCATTTGAACCGTTTTGAAAAGTGTCTCTGGACGTACCCTCATATGGCGAGAGGTTGAAACACGCAACGAACCCAGGAACATAGTCGAACATGGTCGATTTGCTGGTCCAGGTGTTGTCTTGTGGAACGGTGTAAGGTTGCATGAGCAATTTTCAACTCCAAATGTTCGAATGCGGCACACCCACCGGTCAACGCTGTTGTGTCGTTATATTCATTTCCCTTTGTGCATCTTTCCAGGGTCGTTGTCTGCCCAGATTTCAATTTTGTGGTATACAACTGATAGACAGTATCTAAGAGCACAGGTGGAGGAGCTCTTGGAATGATAGGGTAATCGGCGAAATGACTGGTCTGCCGGTTCCCCCGATTTAAGTCCCATCGAGCACGTGTTGGGCGCGACGGGGCGACGTGTACTGCAACACGTCCACACCTACTAAAGACCATCCAGCAATTTTCGACTGCGCCGGTGGAGGAATGTGTCACCTTACCTCAGTAACTATTTACCAGTCTTGTGGGCAGCATGGGAGCGCTTTTAAGACCCGTGTCCAGGGGACCATCATCAATCGCGGTAACTTCAGTGTAATCACTGTCTTTGAACAAAACTGTCATTTTCATTCGTCTCATTGCGTATTTCTTTCAGTTCACGTTTATACACTGCCGGCCATTAAAATTGCTACACCAAGAAGAAATGCAGATAATAAACGAGTATTCATTGGACAAATATATTATACTAGAACTGACATGTGATTAAATTTTCACGCAATTTGGGTGCATAGATCCTGAGAAATCAGTACCCAGAACAACCAACTCTGGCCTTAGTAACGGCCTTGATACGCCTGGGCATTGAGTCAAACAGAGCTTGGATAGAGTGTACAGCTACAGCTGTCCATGCAGCTTCAACACGATACCACAGTTCATCAAGAGTAGTGACTGCCGTATTGTGACGATCCAGTTGCTCGGCCACCGTTGACCAGACGTTTTCAGTTGGTGAGAGATCTGGAGAATGTGCTGGCCAGGGCAGCAGTCGAACATTTTCTGTATCCAGAAAGGCCCGTACAGGACCTGCAACGTGCGGTCGTGCATTATCCTGCTAAAATGTAGGGTTTCGCAGGGATCGAATGAAGGGTAGAGCCACAGGTCGTAACACATCTGAAATGTAACGTCCACTGTTCAAAGTGCCGTCAATGCGAACAAGAGGTGACCGAGACGTGTAACCAATGGCAGGGTGATACGACAGTATGGCGATGACGAATACACGTTTCCAATGTGCGTCCACCGCAATGTCGCCAAACACGGATGCGATCATCATGATGCTGTAAACAGAACCTGAATTCATCCGAAGAAATGACTTTTTGCCATTTGTGCACCCAGGTTCGTCGTTGAGTACACCATCGCAGGCTCTCCTGTCTGTGATGCAGCGTCAAGGGTAACTGCAGCCATGGTCTCCGAGCTGATAGTCCATGTTGCTGCAAACTTCATCGAACTGTTCGTGCAGATGGTTGTTGTCTTCCAAACGTTCCCATCTGTTGACTCAGGGATCGAGACGTGGCTGCACGATCCGTTACAGCCATGCCAATAAGATGCCTGTCATCTCGACTGCTAGTGATACGAGGCCGTTGGGATCCAGCACGGCGTTCCGTATTACCCTCCTGTACCCACCGATTCCATATTCTGCTAAGAGTCATTGGATCTCGACCAACGCGAGCAGCAACGTCGCGATATGATAAACCGCAATCTCGATAGGCTACAATCCGACCTTTATCAAAGTCGGATACGTGATGGTACGCATTTCTCCTCTTTACACGAGGCATCACAACAAAGTTTCACCAGGCAATGCCGGTCAACTGCTGTTCGTGTATGAGAAATCGGTTGGGAACTTTCCTCATGTCAGCACGTTGTAGGTGTCACCACCGGCGCCAACCTTGTGTGAATGCTCTGAAAAGTTAATCATTTGCATATCACAGCATCTTCTTCCTGTCGGTTAAATTTCGCATCTTCAGCATGTCATCTTCGTGGTGTTGCTATTTTAATGGCCATTAGTGTATTATCCTGTAGCAGATATTCCTATGTATGGTCCAAGTGTCATCGAGCTATGTTACTTGCCGTGACACCATGCGAAATATGACTGCCTTCCTTAAATTTTGTACACCATTTTACAATGCAACAGCAAAAGAGCGAGAAATTTCGCCACTTACAGACTGGAACCAGCAAGGGACAGTAAATAACTCTTAGGTAAATATTCAAAAAGTTCGCCTCGGGTGTTTCCCCTCACTAGGTAGTGCCTCCCCTAAAGCCCCCTTCTTGCTGATGAAGTTGCCGCCTGGGGCCACGCCAGCGTCAGAAGACGCGGCCGAGCCTGCTGGGACGGCGGCTCGCGTGCACCTGAACGCACTAACTCTTACTTATAATTAGATTCCAATCACGCCGGCTCGCACGCTAGTTTGCTCTCGTAATAGACGTGGCGAGCGGCCAGCAACTGCGCCGGTGCTTCAGCACCGCGTGCTTCGGAGACGTTGCACTAAGCAAACTAGTTGAATCATTACGGAAACTAGAACCAGGCACAGTGTACATCAAATCCTATACAAGTTTTTCAGTGTTTACGTAAGTTTCATTGGACAGATACGTGAGTTTATCACTGCTGTGAATTGACTGTTATTGAGGAGTGATTGTACTTCCAACGAATTTGTGTGAAACAAGGTATCCAGATTGACACATTTCGACTCGCATCTACTTTCCTAATTCCTTAAGTGGATAGCGAAAAGGGAATATAATAAACGAAGATCTGCACAGGACCTTCAAACACTAATTGACCAAAATGCGTCCCTGCTGCAACTGTCGTATTAAATCTCTATATATACGAGGATTGACTCATCATCATCCAACCCAAACCGGTAAGGGTAGAAACTTGAAATTTAGAGACGGTGTTGACCATAGGCATAGGCACCGTTTAAGAAAGCATTTTTCATATTCTATCCTTAAGAGAGTGAAATTGGGAAATAAAGAATTTTTCAAAATATGTCGCCATTAAGGCAATTTTGAAGCTAGAACTAAGAAAACTGGTGTTTGGTTTCTCGAGCAGAACTGAAGACATACGTGTTTCAGCCCCTAAGGAGGTGGAATAGCAGGTGAAATATCTTTTTCAAAAAATTACATCATTACTAAAGTTTTTTAACCTACGTCTATGAAATTTGGTATTTGACTTCTCCATTAGAAACAAAAGAAATTCGTGTTTCAGTGTTTTTGGAAAATTCAGTAACTAAGAGGATTAGATAGGTGATAAAGGTTATTATACAAATAGTTCATTGTGACACCATTTTCGTAGCTTAATCCATGAAACTTTGTATTTGACTTCTCGGGTAGAATATAAAATTTTAGGGTTTCAGTGTTTTTTGGAAATTCAACCCGCAAGGGGATAAAACAAAGCCTAACTGATTGATTGACATAGCATAGCCCAGCTCAAACCGCTAAGGACAGGAATTTCAAATTTGGAAAGGCTGTTCGTCTTATACACACGTCATATACTAAAGGACTGTTGGAAATTCGACCCCTAAGGGGGGGTGAAGTGCCGGGTGAAAAAATTTTTTTGGAAATATATCACTCTTTAGGCAATTTTGAATCTAGAACCAAGAAAATTGCTATTTCGTTTCTCGGTCAGAAAGAAAAAATATGTGCTTCAGCATTTTTGGACTCTTCAATCACTAATGTGTGGTAAAACTGATTGGAAAATAAATCGTTATTAACGTACTGATAAGGCATTTTAAAGCTATGTCTGTGGAAAATTGGCGTTTGACTTGTCGGGTAAACATAAAGAATAGGTATTCCAGTATTTTTGGAAATTTAGTGACTAAGGGATATGAAGTATGGCATGAAGATGTTTCTGAATATATTTCGTTACCGCTATATCAAAACGTTTTTAAGCTAAGACTATGAAAATTGTTACTGGTCTTCTAAGGAAATATATGTTAGTGGGTGAAAGCTTCTGTGAAAGTATTACCACAAGAACTCAAAAGGTAGGATTAACAAAGACCTCTAACTCCACCTACCAGAATCGCTTTTTGGTAGGAAGTACATTCGGAAAAACTGTGCCTATACACTGAAGAGACAAAGAAGCTGGTATAGCTGCCGAGCGAGCACGCAGAAGTGACGCAACACGACGTGGCATGCACTTGACTAATGTCTGAAGTAGTGCTGTAGCGAACTGACACCATGAATCCTGCAAAGTCTTCAGCAGAGCAATTGGTCCACGGTTTGCGCTTCCCTACAGTTGTTAATAACAACAGAAGTCGCCATTTTTCGGTCTTCGTACATCAATGCATAGGCGATTGAGAGATCGCCTTGTTGGTAGCCAAGTGAGAGATTTTCAGATGGGGTCCTCAAAATCTGAGCTTCCCACATTTTCATTTTTGTTCCGGATCGAGTCGTTTACAAATTTATGTTTTTCCTGGACCTCAATCTTTGATAGCAGTTTTTGGTGGCATAGGCTTGGCGACTAGGATCGTTTTTTCTTCATTGCCAGCATCCTACAGACAGATATGTGGGAAGAACAGTGCCTGGCAGATGATATACCTCGGCAAGCGGTGTAGGGCACTGACACCCAGTAACAGTCCTGCGCGCTTCATTGTCAGTGCCTTGTCAACCTCTTCGGTACGCGCAGACCTACAGACAAGGCATGTGTATTCTGCCACAGCATAACTAATAATGCCACTGTTCTTAAAATTAGTGTCTGAGACCTGCGTGTAGCACAGATTATCTTCTTTAGACAGTTAGTTGTTGCTTACTCTTCCAGTCTTGTATTACTGCAACACTGCTTGCAAATCAAGAAGCGGTCAAATGCAACATCTAATTATTGTGGCTTAGTGTATGATCCAACTCTACTCCTCACTGTCAAACGCTATGTATGTCTGTGTTTAAGACGGAAATCATATAGTTGAGTTGTAACTGGAATAGTTCGAAGTTGATTCATTCGAGGTGTGGCTAGAAAAAAACCGGACTAGTACTGGTGAAACAATAAAACGAATGCAATAAGGCTGAAAGTCGCGTGGCCTGTCACGTGACTCTCGCTCCGCCTACTGCTCGAGTTTCATCTGCCTCCTGCACTCAGTCTGCCCGTGGCGTCTGTTTTAAGTAGTTGACGTTTTGTCTGTGCGTCGAAAAATGTTGAGTGTACAAAAGGACAGCGTGTTAACATCACATTTTGTTTCAAACTAGGAAAATCTGCAAGTGAAACGTTTGTAATGTTACAACAAGTGTACGGCGATGATTGTTTATCGCGAACACAAGTGTCTGAATGGTTTAAACGATTTAAAGATGGCCGCGAAGACACCAGTGATGACACTCGCACTGGCAGACCATTGTCAGCAAAAACTGATGCAAACATTGAAAAAATCGGTAAACTTGTTCGACAAGATCGCCGTTTAACAATCAGAGCAGTGTCTGAGTTAACAGGAGTTGACAAGGAAAGTGTTAGGCAGATTCTTCATGAAAGTTTCAACATGAACAAAGTGTGTTCAAAAATGGTTCCAAAGTGTCTCACAATTGAACAGAAGGAACGCCGAAGAATGATTTGTTCTGACATCCTGGAAAACATTGAAAGTGATCCCACCTTCTTACAAAATGTTATTACTTGCGATGAATCGTGGTTTTTTACTTACGATCCCGAAACTAAACGCCAATCGATGCATTGGAAAACTCCACGACAAAAAAAAGCACGAATGTCAAAATCGAAATTCAAGGCAATGATGATTGTTTTTTTGACATCAAAGGGATTGTGCACATTGATTGGGTACCAGAGGGACAAACAGTGAATCAGCATTACTACATTAGCGTCCTGGCTACCCTACGTGAGCGAGTACGGAGAAAACGGAACGATTTGTGGAGAAAAAAGTCATGGATCCTTCACCAAGACAATGCCCCAGCTCACAGTGCGTTGTCAGTGAAGACGTTTTTGGCAAAACACAACATTCCCATCTTAGATCATCCACCCTACTCACCTGATTTGGCCCCCTGTGACTTTTTTCTTTTTCCTAAAGTCAAGTCAGCTTTGAAAGGAACTAGATTTGAGACTGTTGAAGCAGTAAAAGAAAAAGCGACGGAAGTAATGTATGGACTTACCGAAAATGATCTGCAGCATTGCTATGAACAGTGGAAAATTCGTATGGAGCGGTGTAGAGACCGAGGAGGAGAGTACATTGAAGGAGATAACATGAAATTGTAAATAATTGTAAATAAATGTTTTTTCCAGCATCAGTCCGGTTTTTTTCTAGCCGAACCTCGTATTCTAATAACTATTCATCTTCTCTAAAGTGTATCAAGTCAAGTTCCACTTCTTCAAGGGACTCAGCCTAAGTTGCTAAACCCAGATCGTAGGCGTAATGAAAACTTGTGGTGTACTCAGCAAGTGTTGGTAGCTAACATTGGCGTTAAAAAAGAGTAGCGGCCAATACGCTTTCTCATGGTAACCAAATTTGCAGACATCGTCATTGACAGTGTTTTCGCTCCTGAAAGTCTATGCACATCTGCTTCCGAGAAATTTCCAGTAATGGAAACATAGTCCTTGCATGCGAACCACGCTTGTAATTCGAGCATTCAGCTGGAAAGATATGTGTACAGAAGAGCTATAAACACACGAAAAAATTTATTGTGAAACTACCAAAGTAAAAATGGAATAGAATGTTATTGTCTATGGTTTCTGCATATATGGTGTTACAATAAAAATAACATTCCGTAAAACTGAATTTAAAACTTTGATGGAACATCATTAATCGGATTATTAAGCTAAAATGTACCTCACAAGTAAGAAATATATTTCATATTGTTCTTGGAATGCTACACAGTTCCACTACTCCCACGATTTATTTTGTCTTTTATTTGGCATAAAGACGAGAGAATACAGAACAACCTGGTGTTAATTCATTTAATACCTATGACACTCGTCATCATCATCATTTCCTTGTGCCTTTGTCCCACTGCAACACAGGGTCGGCCTTGTTACTATCGATTTGGCGTTGTTAGTGTCAGAGGGTGGCCGGATGCCCTGCCTGTCGCCACCCCATACCCCTGGGATGGGATTAGCGTACCCAATCTGTCTGCGTCTAGTGTAGGCCGTGGAGTAACGCGAACGTGTTCAGATGTCTGCGAATCGTGTAACTGAGGCGGGATGTGGGAACCAGCCTGGTAGTCACCTAGTGGGATATGGAAAACCGCCTAAAAACCTCATCCAGGCAGCCCGGCGTACCGGCCCTCGTCGTAATCCACCGGGCGGATTCGATCCGGGGCCAGCGCGCCTACCAGAGTCCTGGAAGACTCTCGGCTAACCTGGTGGGTTTAATACTGATGATACTGAAACCGTTAAACACATTTTTCTTACTTTATAAATAATATATAATTAATGCTATATTATTTACTCTTTTTCTTAACATAGAAGTTAAGGAAATATATAAAACTGAAAAGAACTTCCGACGTTAGCTACTGTTCACGAAATTTTGTAAGTAATGTGAAAACATTTGCCAAGAAGCAGCTGCGTGCTTGCTAGTTATTTCATGTATACCAGTAAGAGATCAGATAAATTATATTTGTAGACCATCAAGAAAGTGTTTCTGTTTTAATGTGTTATCCACGTTCTTCAAGCACTGTCGCATGGAACAGTTACTGTCAAAGATAAAAATAATTTCCAGCCCTTTTATGTTGTAGCTGAAAGGGTCCATTATTCTGTATCAGAACCAACTTTTACTACTTCAAGCGTAAGGTATAGAAAATAAAGAGTTTTCATTCGGAATCAATCCATCAGATGTCCATTGAGTAATTCGATCCGATCGTTGATTGGCAAAACCAGAGATGAATTGAACAGGTCCATCGATCCCATCCGTTCTTCTTGTGGGTGATGAGGTATGATCGCCACGCTTACACGAGTTCATTCTGCTCCCCTTTCCCACGTTGAAGCTGTTCGAAATCGGTGGAACGAATTAGTAACCCATGGTTTGGCTGAGCTGATGATCCTTCTGTAGGATGAGGGAGCTAACGGAAACCCAGTTACATTCAGGGCTAGTAAATATAGTTAAGTGTGGTTTTCACTGAGAGATAGCACTCAATTTGGCGATTTTTTCTGAATGAAAGGAAGTTATCTAGAAGGAGACACCGACGACTCCCAGAGAGATGAAATACCAAACAAGATGAGGCTGTGCTGCAGAACTCCAGATGAAATTCAATATTGTCTGTTCGAAATCGCTTTACTGTATGTACGAGGGCAGTTCAATAAGTAATGCAACATATTTTTTTTCTGAAACAGGGGTTGTTTTATTCAGCATTGAAATACACCAGGTTATTCCCCAATCTTTTAGCTACACAACACTATTTTTCAACGTAATCTCCATTCAATGCTACGGCCTTACGCCAACTTGAAATGAGGGCCTGTATGCCTGCAAGGTACCATTCCACTGGTCGATGTCGGAGCCAACGTCGTACTGCATCAATAACTTCTTCATCATCCGCGTAGTGCGTCCCACGGATT
Source organism: Schistocerca nitens (assembly GCF_023898315.1). NCBI lineage: Eukaryota > Metazoa > Arthropoda > Insecta > Orthoptera > Acrididae > Schistocerca > Schistocerca nitens. The sequence continues at coordinate 175,179,033 of NC_064619.1, forward strand.
GCGTCCTTCATTGGGCCAAACATATGGAAATCCGACGGTGCGAGATCGGGGCTGTAGGGTGCATGAGGAAGAACAGTCCACTGAAGTTTTGTGAGCTCCTCTCGGGTGCGAAGACTTGTGTGAGGTCTTGCGTTGTCATGAAGAAGGAGAAGTTCGTTCTGATTTTTGTGCCTACGAACACGCTGAAGTCGTTTCTTCAATTTCTGAAGAGTAGCACAATTCACTTCAGAGTTGATCGTTTGACCATGGGGAAGGACATCGAACAGAATAACCCCTTTAGCGTCCCAGAAGACTGTATCCATGACTTTACCGGCTGAGGGTATGGCTTTAAACTTTTTCTTGGTAGGGGAGTGGGTGTGGCGCCACTCCATTGATTGCCGTTTTGTTTCAGGTTCGAAGTGATGAACCCATGTTTCATCGCCTGTAACAATCTTTGACAAGAAATTGTCACCCTCAGCCACATGACGAGCAAGCAATTCCGCACAGATGGTTCTCCTTTGCTCTTTATGGTGTTCGGTTAGACAACGAGGGACCCAGCGGGAACAAACCTTTGAATATCCCAACTGGTGAACAATTGTGACAGCACTACCAACAGAGATGTCAAGTTGAGCTCTGAGTTGTTTGATGGTGATCCGTCGATCATCTCGAACGAGTGTGTTCGCACGCTCCGCCATTGCAGGAGTCACAGCTGTGCACGGCCGGCCCGCACGCGGGAGATCAGACAGTCTTGCTTGACCTTGCGGCGATGATGACACACGCTTTGCCCAACGACTCACCGTGCTTTTGTCCACTGCCAGATCACCGTAGACATTCTGCAAGCGCCTATGAATATCTGAGATGCCCTGGTTTTCCGCCAAAAGAAACTCGATCACTGCCCGTTGTTTGCAACGCACATCCGTTACAGACGCCATTTTAACAGCTCTGTACAGCGCTGCCACCTGTCGGAAGTCAATGAAACTAAACGAGACGAAGCGGGAATGTTTGAAAATATTCCACAAGAAATTTCCGGTTTTTTCAACCAAAATTGGCCGAGAAAAAAAATGTGTTGCATTACTTATTGAACTGCCCTCGTATCAGTTTTCTAGTTAAATATTTTGAGCACTTTATAACCCTACCACTACTATTGTAATTTAGTATGCTTTTACCTAAATAACAGAAAACCCTGTCTCTATGTTGCCACGTATAACCCTCTTACTAAAATTTAGTTTAGTTTCCAAATAAAGTACACTATGGGGGGACAGTCTTGTTAATAGGAAAAGCTAATCAATAGAGTTACCCTTTTTTCAGGATTTGACTGTGTTGTGTCTAGTGGTTAAGAAAATCAGGCTATGCAATTCTTTTACTTAAGGTATTACCCAGTGGTTAGAAAGAAACGCACTATTAATAGTATTATATTGAATCTAGGAAAACTTAGTTCCAAGTTCATTTAATGATTTAAAACATGCACTAACGCTCTCCAACCTACCCGGGAAACGAAACAGCGAAGTATTGGAAAAGCAGAAGTATTAATTTTTCCTGCTTTCTTGCTACTGTTTAAGTTGTTTCTTCCAATTAATATTACTCCACGTAAACATTGTTGGTGCAGACACTGGAATTTCTTTTTGACTACTACACCGTTATACATTACGTTTTCAAAAGAGAAAAATCCCAATAGATAACATTCAGGAAGCTAAAAAAAAATTGCCGGGAGGGACCTTTAGAAAAGCACTTTCCATAATCAACGAACTTAAATACTCAAATACTTAGATACTTTTAATACTGAACATTTCACTTCAAAAAAACGTGTTTCTTACTGGAATTTACTTTCAAAAGTTATAATTATTTTAACTAACTCTGTATAGTCATTTAACAGATTCTAGTAACTTGGCTTCACTCTGATTTAATTTCACGTAAGCAAACTTTTACTATAACACTCTGCAATAGTTAAGAAAACTTTCTCATTATTTACACAAAAACAATTTAAATGGTGCCTCTTAATACTAACTTGGTGCTTCTTTATATTAACTTGGTGCTTCATAAGTCTGTGAAACTGGAGATTCGCATTAATCAAACACCAGGAAGGAACCCTATATACACTCCTGGAAATGGAAAAAAGAACACATTGACACCGGTGTGTCAGACCCACCATACTTGCTCCGGACACTGCGAGAGGGCTGTACAAGCAATGATCACACGCACGGCACTGCGGACACACCAGGAACCGCGGTGTTGGCCGTCGAATGGCGCCGTCAGTGTCAGCCAGTTTGTCGTGGCATACGGAGCTCCATCGCAGTCTTTAACACTGGTAGCATGCCGCGACAGCGTGGACGTGAACCGTATGTGCAGTTGACGGACTTTGAGCGAGGGCGTATAGTGGGCATGCGGGAGGCCGGGTGGACGTACCGCCGAATTGCTCAACACGTGGGGCGTGAGGTCTCCACAGTACATCGATGTTGTCGCCAGTGGTCGGCGGAAGGTGCACGTGCCCGTCGACCTAGGACCGGACCGCAGCGACGCACGGATGCACGCCAAGACCGTAGGATCCTACGCAGTGCCGTAGGGGACCGCACCGCCACTTCCCAGCAAATTAGGGACACTGTTGCTCCTGGGGTATCGGCGAGGACCATTCGCAACCGTCTCCATGAAGCTGGGCTACGGTCCCGCACACCGTTAGGCCGTCTTCCGCTCACGCCCCAACATCGTGCAGCCCGCCTCCAGTGGTGTCGCGACAGGCGTGAATGAAGGGACGAATGGAGACGTGTCGTCTTCAGCGATGAGAGTCGCTTCTGCCTTGGTGCCAATGATGGTCGTATGCGTGTTTGGCGCCGTGCAGGTGAGCGCCACAATCAGGACTGCATACGACCGAGGCACACAGGGCCAACACCCGGCATCACGGTGTGGGGAGCGATCTCCTACACTGGCCGTACACCACTGGTGATCGTCGAGGGGACACTGAATAGTGCACGGTACATCCAAAGCGTCATCGAACCCATCGTTCTACCATTCCTAGACCGGCAAGGGAACTTGCTGTTCCAACAGGACAATGCACGTCCGCATGTATCCCGTGCCACCCAACGTGCTCTAGAAGGTGTAAGTCAACTACCCTGGCCAGCAAGATCTCCGGATCTGTCCCCCATTGAGCATGTTTGGGACTGGATGAAGCGTCGTCTCACGCGGTCTGCACGTCCAGCACGAACGCTGGTCCAACTGAGGCGCCAGGTGGAAATGGCATGGCAAGCCGTTCCACAGGACTACATCCAGCATCTCTACGATCGTCTCCATGGGAGAATAGCAGCCTGCATTGCTGCGAAAGGTGGATATACACTGTACTAGTGCCGACATTGTGCATGCTCTGTTGCCTGTGTCTATGTGCCTGTGGTTCTGTCAGTGTGATCATGTGATGTATCTGACCCCAGGAATGTGTCAATAAAGTTTCCCCTTCCTGGGACAATGAATTCACGGTGTTCTTATTTCAATTTCCAGGAGTGTAGATGTCTGATTAGGATGAAATAACAGGGCGAACCAGTTTCTTTAAAGTTCAAGAATTATTATTCACAGTTTAAGTTAATGGTTCACGCTGTACAAAAGTAGAACTCAAAAATCATATCTGGTGGCTGTAGGCTTGAGAGTGGCGAACAATTATAGCAGCTACACTCCCACAGTACGGCCTGCAAGTATCTTGCTGTTTGGGCTAAATTTCTCCTCTTGGAGTCGTTCAATTTTACATACAATAGCCCAACAACTCGCAACTATGCCGTAAGCCGCTTGCAGTCTTCATCCGAGGCATTTTTGTGCAAATTTGCTGGCAAAGCTCCTCCTGCTCCACAAGGTAGTTGCCTTAATCACTGCTGTCAACAGACTGTGTGACGCCAATTCGCCCTTGTCGTCTTTTCCACTCCCCAGAGCCACTTCCGTTTCAAACAAAAGCACATTGGCTTTTACATAACACCTATTTCTTGCGTTGTTCCTAAGCGTGACCATTTCTCAGAATTGTCAAAATCGTTCAAATGGCTCTGAGCACTATGGCACTTAACATCTGAGGTCATCAGTCCCCTAGAACTTAGAACTACTTAAACCTAACTAACCTAAGGACATCACACACATCCATGCCCCAGGCAGGATTCGAACCTGCGACCGTAGCGGTCACGCGGTTCCAGACTGAAGCGCCTAGAACCGCACGGCCACACCGGCCGGCTAGAATTGTCAAATTTACATCAAAATGAATAGTTTATATACACAAATATTTTTAAATACGAATGCCGTCAGAAAATTATTTAACGTAATAAACATTTTACGTATTATTTACTTACATTACTCACATACAATGCAAAGAACGTCAACTTCCAGTATAGTACACTTTACATACACAGAAAATATAGTACTAATATGAGAATATTTTAGAGCAAAAAAATTATAAATATTCAGATGAACCATAAAAAGTAGTGTTATATCTTCATGTGATAATCATAACAATAAGCACGCGAATCGTATCTGAGTTACGTGTTTGCCCACCTTTGGTATAGCAGGGCAGATTTTTATAAGTTCCGTCTTCCTGACAGAGGAACGGTGGTTTGTTGCGGCGCTATTAACTTGTTACTGTTTTTGATAAAGTTCCGAAAAAGTGACATTGCTGAAGTTCTCCTTGGTAGTTCTTCCAATACCATGGAAATTAGTTCCATTAAGAAAATTTTGTGTTATAATTCGGTAGCTATAAGCCTTAAAACTTACCTGTGTACGCCAGAAAACTTGCCACTTTTTCCGCTGTAATTTAACGAAAACCTGCCCACGTTTTGGATGTGTTTGAGAAAGCCGATGGTGGATGCCACATCTTGTGTAATGAACAAAATTTCTTTCCCACTGCATTTTATCGTCTGTTGCCAGATTTAGAACATTTTTTCCAATAAAATCTGTGAACTGAAGCAGTCCCGTTACTGGAGCAGAGAGCAGAGAACTTTATTGGAGCCACATGCAGTGGGAACTTTCGCCTTTATATATGTAATTTTTTCTTACTTCATATTGTTGATGTAGAGAACGTCTTTTTACGTGTAGGGTTACTGTGATGTATCGATAGCCATGAAGGATTCTATCAACCTGTTGGCTTTTCCTCTTCGGACACACACACACACACACACACAAAGGTATTGTGACGCTCTTGGCTCTCTTTTTTCGCTGCTCCTCTATGGCGCTAACGAGCGGTACTCGAGCGGCAAAAATCGCCGCCTCTTGTGCTTTTAATTATCTGCCTAGAGCCGGTCGACTGCACGTGCTCCTCGCTTCTGCCGTGCTCGGGCGACTGAATTAACGTCAGCGGGGGCCAAATGTAAGCGAGTGGCATTGGGCCAGATATCGGATAAATTGTTACCGCGTCTCTCTCTCTCTCTCTCTCTCTCTCTCTGTGTGTGTGTGTGTGTGTGTGTGTTTGTGTTTGTGTATGTGGAAGGGTAGGAGGAAAGGGAGGTTCGCGCCTTTAACAGCTCTGAGCGATAAAGTTGTCCGAAAACACGAGGGAGGGAACGACACGGAAAGGGCCAGCTACGGCTGCGGAAGAAGGGATTATGCGAGAGCACAGCACAGCAGGGCACGGATCAGAAGGCTTCGTCCCCATGTCCTGGCCCAGTGCCATGCCACGTCATCACCTCGCATGGACTCCACATCTCCCTCTCAATAGTTCCTTCGTACCGACATACATACGTGGAGTTAGGAACACGGTGTGCAACACAATCTGTAGACGAAGTTCCTACCACTATTCATGCCTCTGGTAGATGAGCCTTTTCAAACCTATAATGTGTAATGAAGCCTGCCGCTGTGGCCGAGCGGTTCTAGGCCCGTCAGTCTGGAACCACGCGACCGCTACCGTCGCAGGTTCGAACCCTGCCTCGGGCATGGATGTGTGCGATGTCCTTAGGTTAGTTAGGTTTAAGTAGTTCTAAGTCTAGGGGACTGAAGACCTCAGATGTTAAGTCCCATAGTGCTCAGTCATTTGAACCATATTTGTGTAATGAAACGTAGCTCCTATTCCGAGATAGATCCGTAACAGCACATTACAATAGTGAAATTAATCACTTTGTAATTAATTGAAGCGATCGGTCTAGACATATGAACACCCCAGTCACTAAAGTGTTAATATTCAATTATCCTTCTGTTTACTTACGTAATTATAGTCAGTAGTGTCAAACGTCAACATCAACTCAGATGCTGGAGAAGGAAAATGTCTGAAGATGAGACATTAAACCTCGAAACGTGTAGCACAAAATTAATGCGATGTATTGTGGCTGGTTACGGATCTTCGTTGCTATTTTTATCCTACGGACTTTCAAAAATGTTTTGACTCGGGATCACAATGAAGCCTACTAAAGGAAGGATGTCGCCTGTATGAAGTCTTCACGGGTTGTCAGCCGAGTAGCGTCGTCGTCTTGTAGCAACGTTTCGATGGAATGCGTCTCCATCATCTTCAGGCGAAGATGGGCTCAAAATGCATTCATTCAGAGCTATGAGCACTTGTTCATCTTTGCTACTTTGAAACACAACTCTTCTAATGATCAAGTGCTCGTAACACTAAAGTGTTGCTACGAGACGACGACGCTACTCGGCTGACAGCGCGTGAAGACTTCATATATGAAATTCGCCGAGAAAGCCTGCCCTCACATATAAGGATGTTGCTGTTAGATATTTAGTCAGCCTTTCCAATGGACTGACAACTTTTGAAATACAAAAGGAACCACTTTACCCTGAGTGAAGAGTTATAATATACAAACACAAAAAAACTGGACTTCCCGTGAAAAAGTAATACAAACATTACAATTCATGTAACACACTGATGTCTGAGAGTCCAAAATATTATTAGAGCCATAGATTTTTGAAGATGGTGTTGTTACCTATACGGAATTTTAATCTGATAGTTATATCCAGTTACACATTAGCAACATATCTGTCTGTGGTGGTAATACTGGAAACCAACGTCCAGTCTAGAACAAAGTAAATCTCTACACTTAACGAAAGGTTTGTTTGGGTGCGTTATTCTTAACTGGCGAATAGTCGTTTATATAGTATAGATACCTTTAAGCTACCCTATACAGGGTGTATCATAATTAATGGCGTAAACGCATACAGTTGAAAGTACACGAAAGTAGAAGCAAAAAAGTCTCAGTAAACATAGGGTCGAAAATGCATACATTAAGAGCTACGAGCATCTTAGATACTGTGAAACATATCTCTTCTACTGCAAGTTCTTTGCTTTCTATATTTTGGGAACTGGTAGTATGGACCAAACCAAGAAAAAATGTCCAATAAACAAGTGCTCTAAAATGCATTCCTTAAAAGCTATGAGCACTTGTTCATCTTTGCTAATTTGAAACACAACTCTTCTAATGATCAAGTGCCCGTAACTTTTAAGGTGTGCGTTTTACAGCACAAATTTGCTGGATATTTTTTTCTTATTTCGGTCCATACTACCACTACCCAAAATATGGAAAGCAAAGAACTTGCAATAGAAGAGATTTGTTTCTCAGTATCGAAGATGAAAAATTGCTCGCAACTCTTAAGGTATGCATTTTTGACCCTATGTTTACTGAGACTTTTTTGCTTCTGGTATCGTGTACTTTCAACTGTATGCGTTTACTCCATTAATTACGATACACCCTGTATAAAGGAAGAAGTAAAAATACGTTCACTTGTAGTTCAATCAAATTCGATTTATTGGTAGGACATTTGGAACCTGTATTGATAGCAATACCATTATTCTGTTAATAACTGACTTTAGTAACTGTTGACATAAAGTTTGCAGGAGATACAGCCACCGAAAAATAAACTGCCAAATGGTTTATTCAGTCCAGGACACAATGAGATAATTTCAGACTCCAGTTTGACCATTCACTGTTGTGGGTGTATATTGCAGCTATTATCATGAAAAATCACTCAGTGTTCATAGTGTATCACCACATTAGGCGATGGAAAAATTTGATCAGAACTAATAATGTGAAGTTATATTCTTGTGATTTACACCGAATAAATATTTATTCATAACTGAATATTGCGCTAGTGGTTGAGATCCTTACAATGTCAGAACAAGAAGGGACATCGAGCGTGTATGAAGAAGGGCAGCTTGAATAAATGAAAGAATTACTGGTTCAAATTTTGTAACACAAATGCTAAATCATTTTAAATGGTAGGCATTGAAATACAGTCGTCTTATACCCCATGAAAAGCTGCTTATAAAATTCCAAGCACTCTATTTTATGGCAGAAAATAGGAATTTCTTCGTCTCCTCAATTGGAAACGGCACGGATAACATCTAGCACAGGAGCACATGCAACTTTTCGTGCTACGCGCAGCAAATTGAACGGAAAGAAATATTAACATGTGGTACAAGAAGAACTTTCACGTACGATTTTGTCATCGTGTTTTCATTGATTACAGATTTCGGTTACCGATACACAATTTTTTTTTTTTTTTTTTGTATACAGTATGAAGTACCCTCTTCCATACAGTGATTCTTAAGGTATAATTGTGTATGCTGGTGAAGACTAATATTTCACCGAGTAGTCTTCATACCATTACGTGCATTAAAACTGGCCCATTGCACTTAAGAGAGAGACTCTCCCAAGGATAAAAATGTTTCCCATAATCCAACCAAAATATCCTGAGCTGACGTAAAAGTAGATATGGCGAGTAAATTCATTCTTCGAAAAAAAACAGAGAGTCCTGTTATATTGTGTTTCTGTAGTGGTGCCAAGAATGAAGGACACAAGGAAATGTCTATATAGTTAGGAATCTTCAAACGAACTGCACCAGTTGAATAAATGAAAGTATTGCTGTCATGATGCAATGGATTTTCTATAAAAAGCGGTTCACGTCACGGGAGAAGTTTCGTCAGCCAAAATAGACGCATAATTTCCGACAGCGAACCAACCTTGCAATATGATGTGACGACTGAATGATTGAAATTTAACTACTCTCATCAAGGCAGACCCCATCACCTTACAAATTTCCCTGTGATTTTCAGGCTGGTTGGGTTATGCTGGCGATGAGAATGCCTTAATTTGTTATGTTGCTAGCAATATCATCAGCATTAGCATCAGCATCAGCATTGGCATTAGCATCAGCTTTAGCACTAGCATTACATCTTGGGAAGCTGCAGCCCGCTAATTAGGACTTTTTTTTTTTTTTTTTTTTTTTTTTTGCCAGGTCAATATTTCATTCCAGCGACATTTCATCTCTATCTACTTGTACATTCAACGTCGATAATTTTTAGGAAATTAAGTAGTAATTGTATTTGATTCATTTCTTGCCGATACCCTAAGAAATCGGTGGCATTGGTTACAGACTCAACGAGGCTGGCACCAACTACTTTCCCTCCCTGTGTAATCTGGCATCATTCTCGTGCAATGCTTATACATCGGCTTTAGCGATACATGCAATACATATATGCCTAAATCTTATGTGTGACACATAGCTGATGGAATTAGCAGAACAATATAACAACAGCTTCATATTTTAAGTCTCTTTAAATTATTCAAATGGACTGATTCTCATCAATTTTCATAAGGCTTTTCTTCCTGAAGGTGGGACGTTATTATACTTGAGTTTGCAATGGGCTCCAACATCATGTACATACAAACAAAGGCCATCGATGTTGAAAAGTTCGCCGTTTGCCAACTACAGTCCACGTAAGGTTTTGCATATGTGCCCAGTCACCCTTTCCATAAATTGTTAGTTGGAGCGATTTTCACTCTTAGACACTTTCGAGTGTTAATTTCACGAGAGATTCGCAACATTCGTAATACTAAAAATGAAAATATCGAAGTAATAGGGAAGGAAATAATTATTCAAAACCTTTCGAACTGTATAAAAATTGCAATTAGAAGCACACGAAAAATAAAAATTTGTCGGCTGCTACACCCAATACTTTTTTCTGTTAAGACGTTGCTGACGAATTCAATAGGCACGGTGAAAATCGCTTTATTTGTTCAAGGAGTAGTATAGGATATCACCTACACGCAGTAAACGTAATGTAAATGCGCCTACAAAGTATTCCAAAGTTGTAAGACTGTTTCCAGTGCGTCACATATCACTGAGGGGGAAAAGAAAGAGCGCCGCACAACTGAAAAATAATCCGGGAAACAGGTAGATGTGATTTATATGTACAGGCAAACAAGTAATTACTATTTCAGAATAATTGGCTCATTTATTCGTTCGAGAGAAAGAGTTTCACAATTTGGGCTAGTCAGTAACGCATTGGTCCACATCTGGTCCTTGTGCAAACAGTTATTCGGCTTGGCATTGACTGACAACGTTGTTGGATGTTATCCTGAGGGATATCGTGCCAGATTCTGTCCAATTGGTGCGTTAGATTCTCAAAAACCCAAATTCGTTGAAGAGCCTTGACCATGATGCTCCAAACGTCCTCAATTGCGGAGCGATGTGGCAGTCTTGCTGTACAAGGTAGGATTTATCAAGCACGAAGACATGTAGTAGAAACTCTCACTGTTCGCGAGCAGGCATTACGTTGACGTAGGGTATCGTCGACATACCGCTAATCTGTAAGATTGCCGCGCATGACAACCAAAGGGGTCGTGCTGTGAAACAGAATGGCACCTCAGACCGTCACTCCCCGTATCCCGTCGTTGTCTAAGGCGCCTCCAAATGTGATTCCAGGCCGAATGCGGCCGACGCCACTGCAAGTGGACTTGTTGGTGTTCAGAAGTCAATGGTAGTCTAGAGGCGTTGTGAGCTCAGCCCCCTTTCTGTGAGCCGCCTATTAATGATCCTTGTGGGCACTGAAACCACAATTGCACGTCGGATCGATGGTAATGATGAACCTGGCGCTCGGAGTGCCTCTGTACTCGGTACTCATGTTCTACCTTCTCTCTAGGTCAACCACTTCCTTCTTGACGTCCGCAGCTCGTGGTCTCGCGGTCGCGTTCTCGCTTCCTGGGCACATGATCCTGGGTTCGATTCCCGGCGGGGTCGGGGACTTTCACCTGCCTCAAGATGACTGGGTGTTTGTGTTGTCCTCATCATTTCATCATCATTCATGAATGTGACGAGTTTGGACTGAGCAAGGTTGGGAATTTGTAAGGGCGCTGATAACCGCGCAGTTGCGCGCCCCATAAACCAGACATCATCATCATCCTTCTTCACGCCATGGTTCATCAGTTCTCAACAAGATCGTCCAACAATGGCACTGCATTATTTCAATGTCGAGGGATTCCCCGATTGCTCCAACCAGAATATTTAATTCCAACTATAGATTCTCTCTCAAATGCCGACATCTGGATACACACTGATCAGACAGAACATCATAACTATCGACCTACTATCGATATAAACCCGTCCAGGCGATAGCAGCGCCACCTGGCAGTGAATGGCTGCCAGTCAGACACACGCACGTTGCGTGTAATATCCGTGTGTAGAATGGGGAAGGCGCAATAACTGAGTTTGACAGAGGCAGATTATTATGGCCTGGAGGCTCGACACGAGCATTCCCGAAACCGCATGATTTGATGGATGTTCGAGGAGTATCTTCAGTACATGGCGAAACCAGGTGAAACCAAGTCCAGATGTCTTGGGATTGGGCGGCTCCCCCTCATTACAGATGTCGGACGTTGCAAGCTGGGCAGGTTGGTAAAATAGCAGAGGCGGCGGGCTGTGGTGGAACTAACATCACACTTTCATGCTGGTCAGAGTTCAAGAATGTCTGAGAAAGAGCACCAAATAATCCTAATGATGGGCCTCCGCAGCAGACGATCCATGCATGTGTCATTGTTAACACCACAATATCGGCAACTAGTACTGGAATGGGCACGTGATCAACGGCACTGAACGTCGACGCAGTACAGAGCCTTGCACGGTCTGATTGATCGTGATACCTTCTTCATCATGCTGGTGGGAGGGCGCGAATCAGTTGTGTTCCAGGCCCACAGCTCTTTGTCAGCTGTCCTGCCAGACGGAGACAAGCTGGGGGCGGCTCCATTATGTTCTGTGGAACATTCACATAGGCATCCATGGGTCCAGTGGAGCTCGTGTAAGGCACCATGACAGCCAAGAAGTTTCGTACTCTGTTTGCAGACCCTTTACACCCCCTCATGTTTCCCTATGGCAGTGGCATTTTTCAACAAGGCAATGTGCCATGTCGCAAAGCCAATAGTGTGATGGAGAGGTTCAAGGAACAAAATGGCTAGTCCAATTGATGGGCTGGGCCCCCAGCTCCCCAGATCTGAACCCCATCGAACGCATCTGGGGTGTGAGTGAACGAGGCGTCAGAGCTCATCGCCCCCTCCCCGGAATATTAGGGACTTAGGTAACTTGCGTATGCATATATGGTTCCAACTGCATCCAACGACCTACGAAGGCCTCACTGCTTCCATATCACGACGCTTAGCCACTGTTATCTTTGCCAAAGGTGGACATAGCGGTTATTGCGTTTTTTTGTTGTTTTTTTTTTTGGGGGGGGGGAGGAGGAGACCAGACAGCGAGGTCATCGGTCTCATCGGATTAGGAAAGGACGGGGAAGGAAGTCGGCCGTGCCCTTTCAAAGGAACCATCCCGGCATTTGCCTGGAGTGATTTAGGGAAATCACGGAAAACCTAAATCAGGATGGCCGGACGCGGGATTGAACCGTCGTCCTCCCGAATGCAAGTCCAGTGTCTAACCACTGCGCCACCTCGCTCGGTATTGCGAAGGCAGTCATAATTCTCTAGCTGATCAGTGTACTGCTCACTCACCTGTAAGCGAGGCAAAGTTGCTGTCGACCTGGGTACACGTAACGAAATTCGCGAAGACTTTATGCCCTGCTGTCGATATGTCCATTGTTTACTATCCTTGCTATCTGCGCGGTGGAATTACGCTGTTGCGTCAGACATTCATCCTTCTGCCACCAAAGATTATAATTTTGCGCTTTCCGTCGATACCTATATGAATATTAGTTTGTGACCGATTTGCAAACTCCTTTGTGGTGCGTTAGTTTTTATTTCCCTTTGTCGCCAGTTGGGTGGAGCATTCTACGTTGGTATAATGTACTGTTTTGTTACGTTTTTTATCTCGCTTGCAGTGTGAGTATTGTAAGTTTACAAATACTTGACGAACGTCGTATTTCAGGAACCTGAGACCTACTGACGTGGTAAATCTTTATTACTTAAAGATTTCGATCATCTGAACATTTGATTACAACGATGTCCTTACTGTGGCACGAAATATATAGAGGGACTGCTGTCAATAATAAATTGGAAAAGGCATTCAACAGTAAAATGCACTGCAGTAGTTAACTGACTTTTCTACAATCTCAGAATCAGTTCCCATCCGTCCGTGTCGAGTGCAGCTTATGTTCTTCATTTCTACTGCTAAAGACTGCTAAAGGGTAGAGCTTCTTTATATTAAAGGGTTTCATGAATGAGGCTCCAATAAGATGGAGCCTGTGGCCGCTGATGCTCTACACACTTTCGTTAATTTTATTACTTTTTATATCTGTTTATAAAAATAAATGATGATGTACAACCCCTACTTCATGTTTTATTGTTATCTACCTGTTAAACTAAGTTAGAGAACAATGAAATTTTTCACTGCCCTGTGCGTAATAAATATGGAAGACCGCCTAGGCATCATAAACATTACTCCAAGGAGCAATACGAAAGAAGGAAACCAAAGCAACCAAAGGGTAACTAACACACACGTAGCGGTCTCACAACCATGACCGTGTGGCAAGCCTAGGCGGGAATGCCCTGACTCGCAGCTAGCTTTCATGATGTCCAAATCCGATGTATGCGTGTATCGGTCATTCGAATCGCGGCAATCTCATTAAACGGTTTAGTAAACATAGATACCCTTAATCCTCGGCATTAAAGTTAGAGTAGCTCTATACTCTTCTGATGAACCACAGAACTATAGCACAGCATTGAGCTGCCACTTTTCAGGGATAATTTTCCGCGAGACCGCACTCATTAAGTTAGCATAAATTACTCGACAAAGTAACAGAATGATATAGGCGAATGATAGACACAACATGATAATAATGTATCGTTCCCAACACGTAAACCTGTAAAAATACCAGTTGACAGTATTAAAATATTGAAGAGGAAAGAGTGGAACTGTCATCTGACTTTCTTCCTGTCTTTGTCGAACTGAAATTTAAGAGAATGAACACGAGATGTGTTGCACTGTTACTGACAAAGCATTATGATTAGTCATGTTCTACAAATATTGCATTCATAATACGATTCTTCAGTTAGATTCTTATTAAAAATATTTTTCGCTACTGAATGTAGTGTATAATTCACTTTCTGTGTGCGTTCCTCCCTTTAACGTGTTTTGAAGTCGACAAGGTTTTTTCTTCCTAGCTAACAGAGGTGCAGTAGTATAAGTTCTATTTCACCCTCGTTATTCGCGTGTGTATGTTTCCTTTTAGGAACCCTTTTCTGCTTTAGTACGTAACAGTAGTTGTTAAAATTTCCAAAAAAAAGTCCGGATTTTGTGTTGGTGATGAAACCGTTCGCGTATTCACCTTCTCACTTAGATAGAGAGAGTAAATGATAAAGATTTGTACCTCGCTCACCTTATACCGAGATTTACAGCATTCCACTGAACAAAGGGGTTGCAATATATAAAAATGTTACTGTAATTCATCGTTTTATATGGTGTACGGAATTGTAATCCTTATGACATAATGTCTGAAATGATAGTGGTTATTGTAATATGATATTGATTGATGTTTGATTTTGACACTGTATTGATTCTGTAAATGTTAGCAGATAAAGTTTACTGCAATGTATTCACCTATTTTGACAATCACCTGAAATGTTCCACACCCATGAGAATCATCTCATTTTTGCGCCTATGGAACAGAAACTGAATTTAATCTAATCTAATCTAGAGGAAAACTAGTACTAGTGATGAAAATTTAGTTTTGAGTGTTTCACATTTAGGCAGATAGCGTACCTATAGGATCCATTATTTACTGATAATCGTGATCGTAATATTTACCAAAGGTCATGTAATAATTTTACAGCTTATGATTATCGTCATAATCGTTTTTATATATGAGCGGTTTTGGAAGAGTTCCCATACTCCGCTAGTCAAACCGTTCAGTGTCAACAATAACGTTTTCCTCACTATGTCCTCTTTTGACATCAATGTAGAGCAAATTTTACGGTACGGTAGCCTATTCTTTGACATCGTAAGAGCATCCTGTTACAACTGTAATTGATACATTTGGACTTTATGCACCATTTTTTTGTGTCAATATTGTTTTACGGCCTATCTCTAAATTATATTCTTTAAACTACTCCAGGAAGAAAATAGTGTATGGGCTGTTTATTCTTGATTTATGATTTTGACGTGGAGATTAGCTCTCACTTCAGTGCACAGAGACGATTTCTAATCGGCGGAGGGCCTCAGACACGGCCAACCGATTTGGCAGTTCACCTGTGTATAGGGTCTACGTAAAATAAATGGCTCTAAGATTTTTGGCTCAATACCCAGCCCTTTTTGAGGAAACCACTGCTGAAGTTCATTACGCGCAATCAACTCGAATATGACGGCATCCTTAGATAATCGAAAATTAAGCATTTTTATCGTACGTACATGGGAACCTAAATCGCATGTTTTCCTAAAAATTGAGGAAAGAAACTGTTTCGAGTGCCGCTAATGTACCAATACGGTAAACCATGTTGAACGGAAGCGCCGCTGGTCGGCGACGGAGGGTTATGGCTGGGTAACGGAGAACCTGTGTTCCATTTGCAAATGTATTCTGCAGTATTTTGTTCTTTTCCGTATGAAAATTGGCGAGAATAAGAGGCTTAAGAAGGTAAGTAACTCGATAAGAAATGATAAAAAGGTAGACAAATAAATTTCTGAAACAACTTGTGCCAGTAAAGAATTAAAATTTTAATCCTAGTGAGTCTATACCGCCTTTTTCACTCTGTCTGTTACACGACCTCACTTTCCTTGGAACAACTATACAGATGGTACTTGTCATAAAACAATTCGAAGTAAATACACTGGCAACATCGAGAACATCTAATGAATGCAGTCTTAGTCCAACTGCGTAATATCTACCGAAGATTCGGAGGAAAACAGTTTAGTTTTACATTTAAAAATAAATCGTTTTTCCGCAATTAATTTTGATGCCTGTCACACATATGATAATATCACCAGAAAATATGGTACTCAAGCCTGCCGCTGTGGCCAAGAGGTTCTAGGCGCTTCAGTCCGGAACCGCGCTGCTGCTACGGTCGCAGGTTCGAATCCTGCCTCGGGCATGGATGTATGTGATCTCCTTAGGTTAGTTAGATTTAAGAAGTTCTAAGTCTGGGGGACTGATGACCTCAAATGTTAAGTCCCATTGTCATAAGAGCCATTTGAACCATTTTTATGGTATTGAAACTTGTTCATGAATTATGCTATGAATCGTTATTGCGTCCGTGGTGTTGTGCAATTCCCACTGAATTCTTAGAAGCACATTGTAATTTTAATTTTTCTTTAATCCATGTCGATCGAGAAGTTTATTTGCCTGTCTTGTCATTATTCTTTATTGCTTTCCTACCACATTAATCTTACGAAATTCGAGGCAAAATAAATACAAATAAAAAATACTGCATGATGCATGTGGAAGCGAACACAGATTCTCTGCTCCCCAGTCAGAGTTCTTCGTTTTTACGCCAGCGGCACTTTCGTTGAACGGCGTTTATCTTATCGTTACCTAAGCAGCAATCGTAACAGTTTATTTTCTCAAAACGTATTGGAATGTGTGTTTCAGGACCCCATATATGATTAAAAAATGCTTAGTTTTCAATTATCTATCAATCCCGTCAATGTTGATGAACTTTAGAAGTGGTTTTCCCAAGAAAACTGGTGGGTGTCTAGCCAAAAAGTTTTATGAGTATTTCATTTTACGTTTTACACAAGCAACCTACCAGATATGAGCCGAATCGTTGGCCGTATTTGAGGCTTTCCTCTTGTAAGTATTGCTTTAGAGCCTCATTTCTGCAGCTAGATTTTACTTTTCCATATTTTCTCTTTAAAATAAATTACATTAAATTTATTGTATCTCGTTAATGGTCTCTGCGACGGTATGATTTGTAAATGTATGTGTTGCCCACATATATAAAATCTATTACTTGTTCAGTTGTTTCATTGTTTCCCCGTGTTTCAAATCCTAAACTATTTCAGCTGGCTACGAATATTGTATATAGATCTTTGTAAATTAGTTTCGCTTACTGGCATTAGTGTCCAGTCGTCTGCAGATAGCAACTTTCAAGCATTATTATTAGATAGAATTTTGTAAGAAGTGGAACAGTTGCTTTAGATCCCTGGATTATGTAGTTCACATAAATAAATGATAATAATGGTGATGGATCCTGATAGCCATGATTAATGTTTATAACTGTCGTTAATTTTCAAACTTTTAATTTAAGTGTGTAATTAGAAACATGTTTTTTTTGCATAAAGAAACTAAAACTTGATATTTTCTCGTATTTGAGACATTATGTGTCTTTTGACTGCTTTGTTTTCTATATTAACTTTCTAATTAAATGTGCCTTTGATTCCATTCTTTTCGGTATTAACTTTTTGAATTACGAGCATGGTGTAAATATGACAAGGGTGTACTTGGCTGCCCATTCCTGAAGCTGTGTTGTTCCTCTCCATTGTTTCCTGAAACAAATTTTTTGCTGTAACTGTCGTTCATAATTTTAAATACTCTTATAATTAACAGTTTTGTTTACACATTTTCAGCTTTCCTGTTGGTACAAGCACTCCCTTGAAAAATTTGTGA
The DNA here is from genome assembly GCF_023898315.1 of Schistocerca nitens. Taxonomy (NCBI): domain Eukaryota; kingdom Metazoa; phylum Arthropoda; class Insecta; order Orthoptera; family Acrididae; genus Schistocerca; species Schistocerca nitens. The sequence continues at coordinate 175,196,776 of NC_064619.1, forward strand.
CTAAAGTCGATTTTTAGATTATGTGTATTTTAATGAAGCTTAATTGGACACAAATGTTTTCTGTTGCAGTTTTGCCCTTGACCTATATACGAACAATCTACAGGACGTGAATCTCAACTTTACTAATCCATTCAGGAGGACAACAATGATCGGATACAATCACAGAAACAAGGTACGTCAACCATTGCTTTCACTCATACAACTAGTGGTGATCTCGAAAGGGGAAATACAAATCATCGAATTCTGTTTCTTGGAGACTTGTGTGTGATATTTCTGTTTACATGTCAGTGGTAGCCAGGAACTGACGTTGTAGCAGTGTCACGTTCTGAATATCACCAGGAATGTACTAAGCGCTGCTTTACGCGCACACTTTGTTCAGAAATGATTACGTTAACTCCTTATCGCACAGGAACGTCAGACTGAACTTAATGTAGATTCGTCATCGTTACGTACATCACACAGTTGTACTTTTAATTTACCTGAAGACACTGTGATCGCTGGATTATTGCCATTTTTCTTGCTGTTCCTTACTGTGGATCCTTTAAGACAATATTCCAATATCAGAAGCAACCTTTAGGCCAACCTTGCGATATCCAGCGTGTATGACATTATACAAAGATTCAAAAAGGCAGTGTTTTTAGGATAATGTTTCTCAGACAAAAAGAAAAGAAAAGTGTAACTATGCACGTGTCTCAATACCACACTATTGTGAGGCAGTAGTCACTGATATGTGCGAAACACGCTTCGGGTAAATTTTTACATGCTTTGAAATTTGAATTACTTGTCTAAGCGCACTCCGTCTATTTCTATACAGGTTTCGAATCTGAAATACATTGACTCGCTCTTCCACATGTACCAGGAGTCCAGTGAAATGCGGGAGTGATCCGATATTGCAAATTACTGACACAGTCGTTTCCTAATATTAAGTATACCTCATTTCTCTTATTTACGTATGACTCTGATGTTGTGAAATAATGCACTTGAAGAAAAGGGTGTTACTTTTATGAAACTTATCGATCTCTTCCGTGAATCCGGTTTGCTCATTGTATTACACTAACAGTTGGACACCTACGTCTACATACATATACCACAACAAATTGTACACTGGATTCAAATTATAATGCAATCTGTTGAATTTAATTCGCTTGATATGCGAGGTAGAAATCACTCTTTATATGGTATGGACGGTACACTCCCTAATTTCTCTTATCCTCGTAGTTCTAGATAAATATTGAAAGATGGCAACAAATTTGTGGCACAGTTTCTAAAACTTCGGAGGTACTTATGAATAATTCTGTTCAAGTGCATCATATTAAAAGGGCATCTGCACTTCAATCAAAACTGACTATAATAGATAGAATACGCTTAAAATATTTTAGGCATATCAGCGTAATTGTAGAAGTCAGAGGAGGGCAGTCCATATCGAGCATATGTTGTAACAGTTGTAGTATTACGTCTACCTGACAACCAAAGAAAATGTGATTGACATCTGTTCTATACTGCAGTAGCAAAATACAAGTACTACCAAACCAGTGTGATAGTGTTTGATTCAGCGAACATAATACGGAGTATAATGTTCTCGAATCTACTGCACTATTGTTTCTCACATCTGAACATAGTCATCTGTTACCTGGTTAATTTTGTCATAATCTCGGCCTTTGTATTATGATGACTGTTCCAATTCTACATTCTACTTCTCTAGTATTAATAGTTTGAGAAGCTTTAAAAGGACTGCAAATGGGATTTTTCTCTCCCTCAAAAGTAACGGCTTTTGGCACCTCATCTGGTGTTGTGCATATCAGGTTAATTGTGTCGTAGGCCGTCGAATGATAGCGTCGTTCACTGTAGCGCTATCTCAGTAGCTGTTGCGTTATTCTGGTATCGAAGAGGATAACAATCTGGATATCCTGATGTTTCTCGGTGCATAGAAACGCTCCTCGTAGAGCCATAACTCAGCTATCATTATGCTTCGTTGTTCGAAGCATCGGTGTAGATAAGCCTTGTGTTTCTATGTTTGCAGAGATTTCTAAATGTCTACAGGCAAAGACTAGGTCCAATGGAATTTGAGTTTCTAACATACCGATCTGATAATCTGAATCATAATAGCGTATTTAAGCTGCCTGGCAGTAACTTTTATGGCTGTACATAATTATGCATGCACAGTATATCCAACGCTGTAGTCCGTTACCTGTAATCCCCACGTTCCCTAGTGATGAATCGACACGCTAGGCCACACGCTCCCGGTCGACCAGATGCATGCTTTCCTGTAAATAACTGAAGCGTTGAGGAAAGACACACTTCAGTATCAGTCAAGCAAAGCTGTGGTAAAACTTTTCGTTTTTTTTTTTTTTTGAGGTAAGAAACAACATACGTAAATGTTGGCTGCAGTGTTCACAGTGTATTGTCGTTCGTAAGCTAACGCCAGTTGTTGACGTCTTCTAAGAGCAATGTGTATCCACCTAACATATACGTTTGCTTCGTCCTCATAAGCAATGTTTACAATATTTACGTGCACCCCAGTTCTTGTGCATGACGGGTGAATGTCTCCAGAATTAAGCTTTGGGACCGTTTAATTCAGACCTGGCAAAGAGTGGCTCGCGACACATTCCCCTCCAGCAAATACTTCCCCCTCCAACGCGAACCATGCGGTGTCGTGACGATCCAGCCACAGCCACACCGGCCAATTTCAGGAATAACTGACAGTCGGTCTTGGTCATGAGACCTGCCTAGTCCCTCAAAGTAAACGTCTTAAGACATAGACTACCAAAACTTTGATTTTTGTTTACTTGTCCCAGATTCTAGTACCTACATTAACGAGATATTTAAATATTTACGGCAGTCTTAATTTTCGTCACATCTTTCATTGCGGAAAACAATGCCGCTTTTCCCCCATAGTGCTTCCTAATGTATGACGCAATACAAAGTTAATTAATTTATTCTGTTTTTCCTTAACTTACCAACTAAGATACGATACTGCGTGAAGAGTTTGACACAGCACTGAAAGATCTGAGACGAAACAAGGCCCCGGGAGTAGACAACATTCCATTAGAACTACTGACAGCCTTGGGAGAGCCAGTCCTGACAAAACTCTACCATCTGGTGAGCAAGATGTATGAGACAGGCGAAATACCCTCAGACTTCAAGAAGAATATAATAACTCCAATCCCAAAGAAAGCAGGTGTTGACAGATGTGAAAATTACCGTAATATCAGTTTAGTAAGTCACGGCTGCAAAATACTAACACGAATTCTTTACAGACGAATGGAAAAACTAGTAGAGGCCGACCTCGGGGAAGATCAGTTTGGATTCCGTAGAAATATTGGAACACGTGAGGCAATATTGACCCTACGCTTACCTTAGTAGCTAGATTAAGGAAAGGCAAACCTACGTTCCTAGCATTTGTACACTTAGAGAAAGCTTTTGACAATATTGACTGGAATACTTTCTTTCAAATTCTAAAGGTGGCAGGGGTAAAATACAGGGAGCGAAAAGCTATTTACAATTTGTACAGAAACCAGATGGCAGTTATAAGAGTCGAGGGACATGAAAGGGAAGCAGTGGTTGGGAAGGGAGTGAGACAGGGTTGTAGCCTCTCCCCGATGTTGTTCAATCTGTATATATAGGAAGCAGTAAAGGAAACAAAAGAAAAATTCGGAGTAGGTATTAAAATCCATGGAGAAGGAATAATAACTTTAAGGTTCGCCGATGACATTGTAATTCTGTCAGAGACAGCAAAGGACTTGGAAGAACAGTTGAACGGAATGGATAGTGTCTTGAAAGGAGGATATAAGATGAACATCAACAAAAGCAAAACGAGGATAATGGAATGTAGTCGAATTAAGTCGGGTGATGGTGAGGAAATTAGATTAGGAAATGAGACACTTAAAGTAGTAAAGGAGTTCTGCTATTTGGGGAGCAAAATAACTAATGATGGTCGAAGTAGAGAGGATATAAAATGTAGACTGGCAATGGCAAGGAAAGCATTTCTGAAGAAGAGAAATTTGTTGGCATCGAGTGTAGGTTTAAGTGTCAGGAAGTCGTTTCTGAAAGTATTTGTATGGAGTGTAGCCACGTACGGAAGTGAAACATGGACTATAAGGAGTTTGGACAAGAAGAGAATAGAAGCTTTCGAAATGTGGTGCTACAGAAGAATGCTGAAGATTAGATGGGTAGATCACATAACTAATGATGAAGTATTGAATAGGGTTGGGGAGAAGAGAAGTTTGTGACACAACTTGACTAGAAGAAGTGACCGATTGGTAGGACATGTTCTGAGGCATCAAGGGATCACCAATTTAGTATTGGAGGGCAACGTGGAGGGTAAAAATCATAGAGGGAGGCCAAGAGATGAATACACTAAGCAGATTCAGAAGGATGTAGGTTGCAGTAGGTACTGGGAGATGAAGAAGCTTGCACAGGATAGAGTAGCATGGAGAGCTGCATCAAACCAGTCTCAGGACTGAAGACCACAACAACAACAACCAACTAAGCCATTTTCGCTTTCGACCGTAGCCGATGTACCATCCACGCAAATAGCAGAGTACTTTTTAAACCACCAATTTTGTTAGCACTGCCCTAAAAACACCCAAATACGTTGTTCTGAGTAACTGTTCATGTACTGGTACAGAAAAGTCGACCATTATTCGACGAATAAAAATTAGTGGTTGACTAAGATCTGTGCGATCAGTACTCTCGTTCTCACACAAAGAATAATGCCGACAATTTACCAGTACATAGTTCATTCCTTTTTTCCGACATGTCCCATATGAAGAACATGACTTTTTACTCTGTTATGTGGCAAAGCCAGTGTTTTAAAATGCTCAGCAGCATCACAGTAACAAACTGCTTTTGCCGTTTCTATTCCATATTCTAAATCTTTTTTGAGCTATTACTAATTTTAAACGTACCACACATGAGGCAGTTAAACTCTTTTCCTTAATAAAAGAAAATATGGTCTAAAGTAGCGTGTACTGTAGACGATCATTATTTAGATCGTGCTGTCAGCTAATTATCTTGACTTGTCATCTGGAAGTACCTGTAAAGCCAACGTGGAAAAATATCACGTCGCTATACATCACCATATATGAGTGAGTGACACATTACACAGTTCACATTAACATATCACTTGCAAAATTACTAGTTACATGTGTGATATTATGTATTATATGGCATAATTGACAATTTATTTTTCACTACACGTACAAATTAGACATTATATTCCATTATTACATTGTGAATTAATCCACTGTAACGTGACTACTTTGAACATCATATGCTCTAAGTACTACAGCTTGACAAGGAGAAGCAGGTAGTATTTTGTTGTCAAAGATATATATACATCCGAACACTGTAAGATAATCTATAGCCAATGTGAGAGGCATTGCTGGTGTGCCAGACTTAGTTCATGTGTTGTATATAAGTCAGTCAGCGACCATTCACTTTTTAAGGTCGTACAAACAGACATAATAAACTACTGTACACAGTACATTCACAATAATATATGAAATAAGTAAAAATTTCGCAAAGTATTGAAAAATGAACAAACCATTAATTACTGGTGAGCCAGACTTAACGAATGTCTTATATCATAGATCATCGATGTCTGGATGCTATAAATAGACTCACTGAAGCTAAACTATTGGCATTTCTTACAAAAGAGTGCTCCATAGAAATACAATTTCAATATAATTATATTATTACTGACAAGCAGGCAGAATCCTCACTTTGTCTTCGCTAAAATGGGTAAGTTGTGATGATGTAATAAACATGCACGAGATTCAGAGTACAAACGACACTATTTTCTGGGTACACCTTACTGGACGCACAATACTGCCAAAACGATACTCTAAAGATTGTTCATTTTTCAATATTTTGTTAAATTTGTATTTACTTCAGATATTATTGTTAACTTACTGACTAAAATATTTAATTAGGTCTGTTTGTACGGCCGTAAGCAGTCTTTGCTCGCTGGTTGTCTGATATACAACACATCAACCAAGTCTAACACACCAACAATATATGTAACGTGCCTCTGATATTTGCTATCGATATCGCTACAGTGTTTGAGTGTATTTTTATCTTTGACAACAATATATTAGCTGCTCTTAGTCGTCAAGCTGTAGTTCCTAGAGCAAAGTTCGAAAATGATGTTTACAGCTGTCATATCAGTGTGGATTCATTCACAGTATACTGATGGAATATAACATCTCAATGTAAGGATGAAATATAAAGTCTACTTTTTACGTGTGTTGAAAATAATTTGACAATTATGACATTTCATACACAACAGTAAACATGCCAATAGGTATTTCACATGGTAAAGTGGTATGTTTATGTGAGGTGTGTAATGTGTTACTTATACATGGTGATATATTAAGAAGTATCCAGACAATGTGATACTTTTCCACCTTGGTTCTACAGCTGCTTGAAATAAAAAAGTCGGGGATATTAGGTAATAGAACGATTTAAATAAAGATCGTCTACATTACAATCAACTGCAGACCATTATTTCCTCTATTAAGCATTTGGAGGCTATCGATCCCTGCAAAGACAAAATCTTTCTTTAAGACTTGATCGTTCACGCGTTGTCTTATGTCTCTTTCTTTAATTGTATAGTTCGTCATGTCAGTAACGTCCGTGTGATATTTTGCGAAGCGAAGAGAAATGTCGAACAAGATTATTACCGTTGCTTTGACTTGAGCATTTTTTACTTGTGCATGTTAAACACTGGAGCATTTCATTGAAATTGTGTAAAAAGAATTACTCAGTCTTCCATTCCTCACTGAAAGCATGCTTTTCAGTATTCTTTTGTTTCGACTTTGTTGAGAACTGAAACACAAGAACAGTCACAGTAATAACCATATAAAACCCAAAATAATAGATACAGCAATAGTCAAGTTTTCAATCTGAACGACAGAGCAATATTTATGAGAGTAAATCTGAACAAAACACCAAGAGCTAGCAGACTAACAAAACAGCGATACGCCTACGAAGTTAAGCCAGTTAACATGCGAAAGCCTGTGCTTTTAGGGATCAGCCTAAGAGAGTCTGCTCCACACGATTGCTAGTAAACAAGCGAACTGTGGGCTACAGCGAAGCTTGACGTCACTACGCGAGTAGTGTTGGAGGAAATGGCTTCCGTGCAAAGCTTTGCCTGGCCTGGTCTAATTACAACTGAAGGAAATATAATTTGTATGCCAAACGCGTTTCGCCTTCATTTCCTGCATGGCGTCTTCAGTAACCTAAAATATGTATACGTATTTCTTTCTACTATTTAGTTTACGCTTAGGATGTTGCATATATAGGTTAGAAACAGTAGTGTCACTTTTTGATTTTCTATGATCTAATAAAAATTTAAATTATACTTACAGATTTAAGTTGATGTTGATCTATATGTTGCGGTTTTGTTTCTTCGTTAGTGCTACTCTTATTCTTATAGTTGCCATTTGAAATTTTGTTTTCAGGCTTAGGAACTCAACACTTGTTACAATGCTATGTTTTAGGTGGTGTTGACAACTGTCGGATGTTATTGCCAACTAATGAATGTGTTTTTGTGATATCTGTGAACCGGTTGCGTGTGCATCTGTTTTTGTGTGAGTGTGTGTGTGTGTGTGTGTGTGTGTGTGTGTGTGTGCGACATGGTATTTATTTCCTTTGGTGTGATACAAGTGATAGTATACACAGTTTCTTACTTTTTGTATGGTAATGGTGTGAGTATGTATGCTCGCGCTGGTGTGTGTGTGTGTGTGTGTGTGTGTGTGTGTGTGTGTGTGTGTGTGTGTTTGCGTCAAATAGAGAGAGAGAGAGAGAGAGAGAGAGATTATGAATTTGTTTTAATGTGGCAGCATGATTTTTACCTTATCATTCCTTTTATTAAGTTTAGTAGAGAGTGTATATTGACGTTTGTTTGCTCATTTATCACATTACTTCTCAGCAATGGCTTTCTGGATGTGCTAGTTTTACTGCATTTGTATCAGATATTTTTCATGGTTGCTTATTCGGATTGTTCTCATATCGTTGCATGTTTGTAGGATGGTGGTTGTTTTATTCTAAGGGCTCTGCAAATATGAAGTGTTTTTTTTATACTTACAATACCTGATGTGTTCTTCGTACCATGTTTTAAAACATATTCAAAAGTTGACAGTAACATTATACAGCCGATAACACCAGCGAAAAAACATAACATCAAAACAAGTGTTCAGTTTCTATTGCGGTGAAGTCTGAAAACAAATTTTCAAACGGCAATTATAATGAGAAGAACAGCGCTAGCAAAGGAAGAAAAAGACAAAATGCAGATCAACATTCACAAAATTTTAAGTAGAAATTTAATTATTGCTGTCTCATAGAAAAGCAGAAACTGCCATAACTGATTATATACAACGTCCTAAATGTAAATTGTATAAACAAAAATATTTACATATTCTAGGACACTAAAGATGCTGTGCAAAGAATAAAGGCGAAACGCATATGGCACAAAAATTATGTTTCGTTCGGCTGTAACTAGATGGTGCCAAAGTAAAAATTATCACAATAACCTAAACTTATACAACTATTCATTGGCATATTCCAGGCGAAGCCTATGTATCCAATATTTTGTTGTAATTTCTTGTTGGGAAGTAATTTTACCTTCCATGAAACAGTCCATTAATTACTTTGCTAATTTCAACAATCCCAAAAATCACTGTCAGAGAGAACGCACACTAGGCAGCAATTTGACTATATGCTTATATGTAGTTTATTCCTGTAATATACACGAAGGAGGCAAAGAAACTGGTACACCTGCCTAATATCGTGTTGGGCCCTCGAGAGCAGGCAGAAGTGTCGCAACACGATGTGCCAGGTCTGAAGTAGTGCTTCAGCGAATTGACACGATGAATCCCGCAGGGCTGTCCATAAATCCGTGAGAGTACCAGGGGTGGAGATCTCTTCTGAACAGCACGTTGCAAGGCATACCAGATATGTTCAATAACGTTCATGTCTGTGGAGTTTGGTGCCCAGTGGAAGTGTTTAAAATCAGAAGAGTGTTCCTGGAGCCACTCTGTTGTACGTCTGGTCATGTGGGGTGTCTCAGTGTCCTGCTGGAATTGCCCAAGTTTGTCGGAAAGCACAATGGACATGGATGAATGCAAGTGATCAGACAGGATGTTTACGTACGTGTCACCCGTCAGAGTGGTATTTACACGTATCAGAGGTCGCATTTCACTCCAACTGCATACACCCCACACCGTTATATAGCCTCCACTAGCTTGAACAGTACCCTGCTGCCATGCAGGGTCCATGGATTCATGAGTTTGTTTGTGTACCCGTACACGTCCATTCTCTCGATACAATTTGAAATGAGACTCGTCCGACCAGATAACATGTTTCCCGTCATCAACAGTCCAATGGCGGTGTTGACGAACCCAGGATAGAAGTAAAGGGTACACGAGTGGGCCTTCAGCTCCGAAAGCCCCTATCGATGAAGTTTCGTTGAATGGTTTGCACGCTGACACTTGTTCTTGGCCCAGCACTGAAATCTGGAGCAATTTGCAGTAGGGTTGCACTTCTGTCACGTTGAACGATTGTCTTCAGTGGTCGTTGGTCCCGTTCTTGCAAAATCTTTTCCCGGCCACAGCGATGGCGGAGATTTGATATTTTACCCGATTCCTGATATTCACGGTACACTCGTGAAATGGATCGGTAGGGGAAAATCCCCACTTGATCGCTACCTCGGAGATTCTGTGTCCCATCACTCGTACGCCGACTATAACACCACTTTCACACTCACTTGTCTTGATAACCGGCCTTTGTAGCAGCAGTAACCGTTCTAAAAATTGCGCCAGAGTCTTGTTGTCTTATACAGGGCGGTCCATTGATAGTGACCGCGCCAAATATCTCTCGAAATAATCATCAAACAAAAAAACTACAAAGAACAAAACTCGTCTAGCTTGAAGGGGGAAACCAAATCGCGCCATGGTAGGCCCGCTAGATGGCGCTGCCATAGGTCAAACGGATATCAACAGCGTTTTCTTTAAATAGGAACCCCTATTTTTTATTACACATTCGTGTAGTACGTAAAGAAATATGAATGTTTTAGTTGGACCTCTTTTTTCGCTTTGTGATACATGGCGCTGTAATAGTCACAAATGTATAAGTACGTGGTATCACTCAACATTCCGCCAGTGCGGACGGTATTTTCTTCGTGATACATTAGCCGTGTTAAAATGGACCGTTTACCAATTGCGAAAAAGTTCGATATCGTGTTGATGTATGGCTAATGTGATCAAAATGCCCAACGGGCGTATTATATATATGCTGCTCGGTATCCTGGACGACATCATCCAAGTGTCGGGACCGTTCGCCGGATAGTTACGTTATTTAAGGAAACAGGAAGTGTTCAGCCACATGTGAAACGTCAACCACGACGTGCAACAAATGATGATGCCCAAGTAGGTGTTTTAGCTGCTGTCGCGGCTAATCCGCACATCAATAGCAGACGAATTGCGCGAGAATCGGGAATCTCAAAAACTTCGGTGTTGAGAATGCTACATCAACATCGATTGCACCCGTACCATATTTCTATACACCAGGAATTGCATGGCGACGACTTTAAACGTCGTGTATAGTTCTGCCACTGCGCACAAGAGAAATTACGCAATCTATTTAGCGACGAAGCGTCATTCACCAACAGCGGTAACGTAAACCGGCATACTATGCACTATTGGGCAACGGAAAATCCACGATGGGTGCGACAAGTGGAACATCGGCGACCTTGGCACGTTAATGTATGGAGCGGCATTATGGGAGGAAAGATAATTGGCCCCCATTTTATCGATGGTGCAATGTATGCTAATTTCATACGTAATGTTCTGTACCGATGTTACTACAATCTGTTTCACTGCATGACAGAATGGCAATGTACTTCCAAGATGATGAATGTCCGGCACATAGGTCGCGTGCGGTTGAAGCGGTATTGAATAGCATATTTCATGACAGGTGGATTGGTCATCGAAGCACCATACCATGGCCCGCACGTTCATCGGATCTGACGTCCCCGTATTTCTTTCTGTGGGGAAAGTTGAAGGATGTTTGCTCTCATGATCCACCGACAACGCCTGACAACATGCGTCAGCGCATTGTCAATGCATGTACGAACATTACGGAAGGCGAACTACTGGCTGTTGAGAGGAATGTCGTTACACGTATTGCCAAATGCATTGAGGTTGATGGACATCATTTTGAGCATTTATTGCATTAATGTGGTATTTAAAGGTAATCACGTTGTAACAGCATGCGTTCACAGAAATGATAAGTTCACAAAGGTACATGTATCACACTGGAACAACCGAATAAAATGTTCAAACGTACCTACGTTCCGTATTTTAATTTAAAAAAACCTACCTGTTACCAAGTGTTCGTCTACAACTGTGTGCCATATGTCTGTGACTATTACAGCGCCATATATCACAAAGCGAAAAAAGTGGTGCAACTGAAAAAAGTAGTGCAACTGTTGATGTTGTTGTGGTCTTCAGTCCTGAGACTGGTTTGATGCAGCTCTCCATGCTACTCTATCCTGTGCAAGCTTCTTCATCTCCCACTACCTACTGCAGTCTACATTCTTCTGAATCTGCTTAGTGTACTCATCTCTTGGTCTCCCTCTACGATTTTTACCCTCCACGTTGCCCTCCAGTACTAAATTGATGATCCCTTGATGCCTCAGAACATGTCCTACCAACCGATCCCTTCTTCTAGTCAAGTTGTGCCACAAGCTCCTCTTCTCCCCAATTCTATTCAATACCTCCTCATTAGTTATGTGATCTACCCAACTAATCTTCAGCATTCTTCTATAGCACCACATTTCGAAAGCTTCTATTCTCTTCTTGTCTAAACTATGTATCGTCCACGTTTCACTTCCATACATGGCTACACTCCATACAAATACTTTCAGAAACGTCTTCCTGACATTTAAATCTATACTCGATGTTAACAAATTTCTCTTCTTCAGAAACGCTTTCCTTGCCATTGCCAGTCTACATTTTATATCCTCTCTACTTCGACCATCATCAGTTATTTTGCTCCCCAAATAGCAAAACTCCTTTACTACTTTAAGTGTCTCATTTCCTAATCTAATTCCCTCACCATCACCCAACTTAATTCGACTACATTCCATTATCCTTGTTTTGATTTTGTTGATGTTCATCTTATACCCTCCTTTCAAGACTCTGTCCATTCTGTTCAACTGTTCTTCCAAGTCCTTTGCTGTCTCTGACAGAATTACAATGTCATCGGCGAACCTTAAAGTTATTATTCCTTCTCCATGGATTTTAATGCCTACTCCGAATTTTTCTTTTGTTTCCTTTACTGCTTACTCAATATACAGATTGAATAGCATCGGGGAGAGGCTACAACCCTGTCTCACTCCCTTCCCAATCACTGGTTCCCTTTCATGTCCCTCGACTCTTATAACTACCATCTGGTTTCTGTACAAATTGTAAATAGCCTTTCGCTCCCTGTATTTTACCCCTGCCACCTTTAGAATTTGAAAGAGAGTATTCCAGTCAACATTTTTAAAAGCTTGCTCTAAGTCTACAAATACTAGAAATGTAGGTTTGGCTTTCCTTAATCTTTCTTCTAAGATAAGTCGTAGGGTCAGTATTGTCTCACGTGTTCCAATATTTCTACGGAATCCAAACTGATCTTCCCCGAGGTCGGCTTCTACCACTTTTTCCATTTGTCTGTAAAGAATTCGCGATAGTATTTTGCAGCTGTGACTTATTAAACTGATATTACGGTATTTTTCACATCTGTCAACACCTGCTTTCTTTGGGATTGGAATTATTTTATTCTTCTTGAGGTCTGAGGGACTGGTGCAACTAAAACATTCGTATTTCTTTACTTACTGCACGAATATGCAATAAGAAATGAGGGTTCCTATTTTTAAAAAGCGCAGTTGATATCCGTTTGATCTATGGCAGCGCCGTCTAGCGAGCCACGCATAGCGCCATCTGGTTTCCCTCTTCAAGCTAGACGAGTTTCGTTCTCTGTAGATTTTTCGTAATCGTACCCGTGGTCTAGGGTTAACGTCTTTGATTCATAATCAAAACGTTTTCGGTCCCGGGTTCGATCCACGCCACTGCCTAAATTTTGATAAATAATCAGCATTGGCGGCCGAAGACTTCCGGCATAAGAAGTTAGCCTCATTCTGCCAACGGCCTTGTCAAAGAGGGCGGAGGAGCGGATAGAGGTTCAGGGCACTCTCTTGTCTTAGGGGTGGGAAACTGCCCCTAAAGGCGGAAGAATCAGCAATGATCAACGACATGAGGATGCAGAAGGCAATGGAAACCACTGCATTAAAGACACGTAACGTGTATCCGCAGGACATGTAGCCTGTATTTGAAGAAGTGTCATGATGATCTCTCCATTGGTAAAAGATTCCGGAATAGTCCCCCATTCGGATCTCCGGGACTGCCAAGGGGGAGGTTACCATGAGAAAAAGGTTGAATAATCAACGAAAGGATAACGTTCTACGAGTCGGGGCGTGGAATGTCAGAAGCTTGAACGTGGTAGGGAAACTAGAAAATCTGAAAACGGAAATGCAAAGGCTCAATCTAGATATAGTAGGGGTCAGTGAAATGAAGTGGAAGGAAGACAAGGGTTTCTGGTCAGATGAGTATCGGGTAATATCAACAGCAGCAGAAAATGGTATAACAGGTGTAGGATTCGTTATGAATAGGAAGGTAGGGCAGAGGGTGTGTTACTGTGAACAGTTCAGTGACCGGGTTGTTCTAATCAGAATCGACAGCAGACCAACACCGACAACGATAGTTCAGGTATACATGCCGACGTCGCAAGCTGAAGATGAACAGATAGAGAAAGTGTATAAGGATATTGAAAGGGTAATTCAGTATGTAAAGGGGGACGAAAATCTAATAAGTCATGGGCGGCTGGAATGCAGTTGTAGGGGAAGGAGTAGAAGAAAAGGTTATTGGAGAATATGGGTTTGGGACGAGGAATGAAAGAGGAGAAAGACTAATTGAGTTCTGTAACAAGTTTCAGCTAGTAATAGCGAATACCCTGTTCAAGAATCGCAAGAGGAGGAGGTATACTTGGAAAAGGCCGGGAGATACGGGAAGATTTCAATTAGATTACATCATGATCAGACAGAGATTCCGAAATCAGATACTGGATTGTAAGGCGTACCCAGGAGCAGATATAGACTCAGATCACAATATAGTAGTGATGAAGAGTAGGCTGAAGTTCAAGACATTAGTCAGGAAGAATCAATACGCAAAGAAGTGGGATACGGAACTACTAAGGAATGACGAGATACGTTTGAAGTTCTCTAACGCTATAGATACAGCAATAAGGAATACCGCAGTAGGCAGTACAGTTGAAGAGGAATAGACATCTCTAAAAAGGGCCATCACAGATGTTGGGAAGGAAAACATAGGTACAAGAAGGTAGATGCGAAGAAACCATGGGTAACAGAAGTAATACTTCAGTAGATTGATGAAAGGAGGAAGTACAAACATGTTCCGGGAAAATCAGGAATACAGAATTACAAGTCGCTGAGGAATGAAGTAAATAGGAAGTGCAGGGAAGCTAAGACGAAATGGCTGCAGGAAAAATGTGAAGACATCGAAAAAGATATGAATGTCGGAAGGACAGACTCAGCATACAGGAAAGTCAAAACAAGCTTTGGTGACATTAAAAGCAACGTTCGTAACATTAAGAGTGCAACGGGAATTCCACTGTTAAATGCAGAGGAGAGAGCAGATAGGTGGAAAGAATACATTGAAAGCCTCTATGGGGGTGAAGATTTGTCTGATGTGATAGAAGAAGAAACAGGAGTCGATTTAGAAGAGATAGGGGATCCATTATTAGAATCGGAATTTAAAAGAGCTTTTGAGGACTTACGGTCAAATAAGGTAGAAGGGATGGATAACACTGCATCAGAATTTCTAAAATCATTGGGGGAAGTGGCAACAAAACGACTATTCACGTTGGTGTGTAGAATATATGAGTCTGGCTGACAAGTGCGAGAATTATCGCACAATCAACTTAACAACTCATGCATCGAAGCTGCTTACAAGAATAATATACAGAAGAATGGAAAAGAAAATTGAGAATGCGCTAGGTGACGATCAGTTTGGCTTTAGGAAAAGTAAAGGGACGGGAGAGGCAATTCTGGCGTTACGGTTAATAATGGAAGCAAGGCTAAAGAAAAATCAAGACACTTTCATAGGATTTGTCGACCTGGAAAAAGCGTTCGACAATATAAAATGGTGCAAGCTGTTCGAGATTCTGAAAAAAGTAGGAGTAAGCTATAGGGAGAGACGGGTCATATACAATATGTACAACAACCAAGAGGGAATAATAAGAGTGGACGATCAGGAACGAAGTGCTCGTATTAAGAAGGGTGTATGACAAGGCTGTAGCCTTTCGCCCCTACTCTTCATTCTGTACATCGAGGAAGCAATGATGGAAATAAAAGAAAGGTTCAGTAGTGGAATTAAAATACAAGGTGAAAGGATATCAATGATACGATTCGCTGATGACATTGCTATCCTGAGTGAAAGTGAAGAAGAATTAAATGATCTGCTGAACGGAATGAACAGTCTAATGAGTACACAGTATGGTTTGAGAGTAAATCGGAGAAAGACGAAGGTAATGAGAAGTAGTAGAAATGAGAACAGCGAGAAACTTAACATCAGGACTGATGGTCACGAAGTCAATGAAGTTAAGGAATTCTGCTACCTAGGCAGTAAAATAACCAATGACGGACGGAGCAAGGAGGACATCAAAAGCAGACTCGCTATGGCAAAAAAGGCATTTCTGGCCAAGAGAAGTCTACTAATATCAAATACCGGCCTTAATTTGAGGAAGAAATTTCTGAGGATGTACGTCTGGAGTACAGCATTGTATGGTAGTGAAACATGGACTGTGGGAAAACCGGAACAGAAGAGAATCGAAGCATTTGAGATGTGGTGCTATAGACGAATGTTGAAAATTAGGTGGACTGGTAAGGAATGAGGAGGTTCTACGCAGAATCGGAGAGGAAAGGAATATGTGGAAAACACTGATAAGGAGAAGGGACAGGATGATAGGACATCTGCTAAGACATGAGGGAATGACTTCCATGGTACTAGAGGGAGCTGTAGAGGGCAAAAACTGTAGAGGAAGGCAGAGATTGGAATACGTCAAGCAAATAAGTAAGGACGTAGGTTGCAAGTGCTACTCTGAGATGAAGAGGTTAGCACAGGAAAGGAATTCGTGGCGGGCCGCATCAAACCAGTCAGTAGACTGATGACCAAAAAAAAAAAAAAAGAAAAAAAAAGTTCTTTCGTTTGTCGCTTATTTCGTGAGATATTTGGGCCGGTCATGATCAAAGGACTACCCAGTATCGCCGTATCCTGCCTGTTTACATATTTCTGTATTTGAATAGCCGGCCGGAGTGGCCGAGCGGTTCTAGGCGCCACAGTCTGGAACCGCGCGACTGCTACGGTCGCAGGTTCGAATCCTGCCTCGGGCATGGATGTGTGTGATGTGCTTAGGTTGGTTAGGTTTAAGTAGTTCTAAGTTCTAGAGGACTGATGACCTCAGAAATTAAGTCCCATAGTGCTCAGAGCCATTTGAACCATGTTTTTGTATTTGAATACGCATGCCTCTCCCAGTTTCTTTGTAGCTTCGGTGTATATGGACCAGTTTCCGTGTATTCCTCAACAATAGGAGGATATTTTGTTGATCCTGTATGTGGACGTGAGGCAGAATTCCGTTAACGTACGGAAGTGTTATAATACCCGATTTTGTACGTCCTGCTCTCGTGTGTCGACAGGAGCTGTTCACGTGGGACAAGGGCAACCAGCTGACGTACCCGGTGCGCTACCACGAGATGGGCTACCACCTGAACGCCACGTCATCCGGAGGTGGCAGCGGGAGCGTCGAGGACCGCAGCGACTCCGACACCTCCAGCGGCCAGGTGCACACCGGCATCGAGGTTTCGTAGCCGCGCCACCCGCAGCCGCCGCTGCCGCACCACCTCCAACACCGCTGAGTGGTTACCGCGGCGCGACGCGGCTGCCCAGGCACTGGCTGGCGGTGCCCGCAGCGTGGGGGCACTGTGCGCCTCACAGGAGGCGCGTGTAGGTGGTAGCAGGGGGACCGAGGGGAGGGTACGGACACTGTGCTGTTCGTAAGATGCCGCAAACTCTAGTGGTTTGCATGCCGGTTTTCCCTCCCATTCTTAATCCACCGGAAACTTATTTCCTTTCATTGCTCTGCACCCGTCAGACAACCGCGGACTGCTTAGTTGAGCATAACAGGCTATAGAACTACGGCATATTTATCGTGGGGAGACGACAGTCATTGATCTATTATGTTAAGAATATTTTACTTCTAGAAACAATCATGCATCTGTTTTCATATTAATGGTGTCAATAACATAAAACGATTTTTCGATATAAATATCAAAAATAAACCTCCTTATAGGCTGGCATAATGATATTTGTGGACATCCAATATCATGCAGGAAAACGTGTCAGCAATTTACTTTTATTAAAACTATTTTCGGTACTTCTGTCGAAGCTGCGTGGAGAAAAATCTTTTATATGCGTTGACTAGTTTTGGGCACGACGTCCATTATAAAAACATCGCTTTCTTCATAAGTATTGGCACGTAATACAACCAGCACATTTACAGACAGCCACAACTGGAAATAGTGAGTAACATTTTCGACATCATGTACAGAGTGTTATCAATCTTCCTAGCCACGTAGCACCAGTTAACTGTTGTATTATGTATCAGTACATACGATGAAGTCAACGGTTTGATAGTGGGCGTCACGTCCGAAACTAACCACCGTAAATAGATGATTTTTCGCACCGCAGCTTCGATAGAATTATAAATAATTTTAATATTGATACGTATTCAGTATTACCCACGATGATTCGATAATGACGTTACACACGTTCAGAGATGATGGAGAAACGTAGATATATTAATCTGAAAACAGAAATCCTGGTTCAAAAACGATGGAGTCGAATGTTATAAGCGATTATCGTCCTTCGATAAGGACAGAATCTGAAGACAAAGTTGAAGCTTAATATTTTCCCACAAAAATGTAATTCCATCTGTTCGAAAATCGATGTGATAGCTCTGACAATGGAATAAACGTACCATCACAATTGTGGCTAAGATTATAGGGTAAGCAACTTTCTGAGGTTGTAGTATGGACCAAAAGAAGAAAGAGTCTGGAATACATTGGCTCTGAAATTCATCCCTTAAGAGCTATGGGCAGTTGTTCATCTTCGCTATTGTGAAACACATCTCCTGTACTGCAAGCTCTTTGCTTTCCATATTTTAAAGGAGGTAGTATGGACCAACACAAGAAATAATGTCCAGTAAGTATCGGGTGTCAAATGCATCCTGTTGAAGCTATGGGTACTTGTTCAGTAGAAGAGATGTGGTTCAAAGTAGCGAGGATGAACAGGTTCTCATCGCTCTTAAAGTATGCATTTTAGAGGCTGTGTTTACCTACCATTTTCTTCTTCTTTTCGTCCATACTACCACGTCTGAAAGTTACCTTCCTTACAATCTTAGCAACAACTGTACCGATACATATATTCTACTGTCATAGTTGTCGGAACAATTTTCGCTTACAACTTCCGAATCGATCGTTTCCGGACTAGGGCTCCTTACCTCAAATTAACACATTTACCCTTCTTCGTCATCCCCGAAACTTCGTAACATCACCACGCAATACCAATATCCTCGTAGAGGACCTCGCATTGTCATTAAGTTAACATGATCTGCTAGATTTTATACTGGGTGTATTGTAATTGATACCGAAAACTGAGACAGGTGAAAGTGCACGAAAATAGAAGCAAAAACGTTCCACCAAACACGAATCTCCAAGCGACACGTTTGCCACATAATTGTGAATACGGACTTCACTATAAATTACTGCCCCTGTTGGTAGAAATGTATGCGAAATGTAAACGTTTTGGTTGTCCCCGAAGACTTAGGTGCAGATTTCACCCTCGGTCTACCTTAGCAAGAAATAGAATACTACTTCAGCCCATTGTGTGGTACATTTTTATATATACTGGTACCAGTTCAAGGAGGTGTCTCGCGTGTCGCCCTCGGACTTGGATGCAACTCTATACTCGTCTCTGCAGTGAGATACAAATTGTCTATGACACCCCCTGGATGATCTCGTAAATCTTGAAAAGGTTGTAAAATTCTCTGGTCAGTTCTTGAATCGGATCAATGAAAGAGGTCTTCACATCACTCCCAAGAGTGATATCGAGGATTGATGTCAGATGATCTTGGATATAAAGATGTGGCCCCTGTTAGACAAGTCCATCACTGACCATATCGGGCGTCACATGTCGTCGTCTTACGTAAGCAGCAGAAAGTGTCGGTGGCCGTATACATCTGCCACGTTCCACAACCATGGACAGCTGGAGAAATTCGAGCCTAATTAGAAGAGAAATTAATCGAAAAGTTTATATTTCACTGACATTTCTACTAAGTAGGGCGATACTTCCTACTGAAGTCAGTGGCGACTCACAATCACAAATTTACAGTTGATTTGTAAACTCATGTTCATTGGTATGTTTTTGCTTTTATTAACTTACACTTTACCAACGTCATTGTACACTGTTAATTATGATTTATCAGCTACAGCAGAAATTTGTCACTTTTTTTTGTCACGCTATGTTTCTTCATATGTTGCTAACCTCTCCCATGATATCCTCTTCAGCTCTCGTTCACTGGTGTTTTTTCTATTTCTACCACTTAAATACAAGTAGCCATTTCGCGCTGTGCTGGTTCAGTGGAAGATGAGAGACAGTAGCCTATGTACACAGCTTCGAAAATGTAGCCAAATACGTGTGCCAGAGCAGACGAAAGAATCCAACTCCCTTTCTGCTCCGCTCCATACTATCATTACAGGTGTGTGTGGCCCTCCATACCAGTACGAATCATTTGAACCGAAGTCGATACGGTGTGCAAACCGTTTGCAATCAAGAGTTAAGGAAAATGACTCACCATTAATATAAAAGACTTATTTGGATGGATGTTATATTCTGATATCATTATTCTTTGTACAAAAACTGTATTATAGTACCTTAACATTTGTATGTAACCAATTGACACGACTACAATAAAATATAATTTACGATGGTATCCATTCTTATATTACAAAATATGTTTCCTCATATGACATTCAATTAACGATAAGAGAACTACTTTCTTTTATCTCCGAGGTCTCTACACAGAACACAGTAATTTACCATGTAATTTGGCTGAACCATCCATTATTGCTGCATCAAACCTTGTTGGCAGTAGTATTGAATTTTCTCATATTGAGAAATGAGAGGAAGCGAACTGTTTTACTTGCTAAAAGTCTTTCTAAAGCCAAGACCGCATACATATTTCTTCAATTTTCAACCACAGGTTTCGACAGGTTTTGCTGTCGTCTTCAGGTCTTCAAAAATTTTTGTTGCAAAACGTATGGTCTACCTTAGACGGCGTGTATCGCAGTGTACATTGGCGCGCACCCTGAGCTGCGTGTGGCTCATACAGCGTGTATCTTGTAAGCGTGGTCCTGTTCCATGCTGCTATAGTGGGGATTGGATTTGATTGTTTGAGGGAAGAGACCAAACAGCGAGGTCATCGGTCTCATCGGATAGGAAAGGACGGGGAAGGAAGTCGGCCGTGTCCTTTCAAAGGAACAATCCTAGCAGTGGCCTACTATGGTGGGGTCTGCTGCTGTGCTTAAGGTAACATGTGATAGTTTATGATATTTTTCCGCCACCTTCTTCTACCTTCTTGGTGATGTAATGGCAATTTTCTTTTAACTAGGTCCAGATTTCATTTTATATGTTCTTATGAAGAACATTTAAGTTTCTATTACTCGTACTTTTAGTTTATTTTAGCTACGTAGTATAAAAATATAGGAACATACTCCTTCCTCTGTTTGTTTGTAATACAAAGTTTTCTTGTTTTATAGACAATCTGTTGGTGCCCCGAAAGGGCAAAATGCGTTACTGATATATAATTTTGCAACCAAATCTATCATTATTCTGAAATACAGAAATGTGATTTTCTCTTAGGTCACACGCTTGTCATACTTGCATTAGGCTCTAATTAAAGATGAACAATTTCCCATGTAATATGTACGATTCCATGGTTCAGTGTTTTGACATTGTTTTGATCATACTAGATTTTGGGAGGACACTGCCTTATTGTTAATATAAGCCAAAATTTCTTCTGGCTATTTGTATTTATTTATACTTCAGTTGATTCTTTATATTTAAACAGTAAGAACAATAAGAAGCAAAAGCAGTTGTCTTTGATCCTTATTCTATTACTTACCACTCTTAGCATTAATTTACTTATTTTTCTAGAGGGTAATGATTGTGTTTCTATCATATTAGAGGATTTACGCCACTGCTTCTATTGCTAAGTGTTGTGTAGGCACTATCTACCCATTTTTTGCAACCAACCTCGCTTTTTAATTTTCCTTCAATCCTAGGAAATCCCGATCTTGGGATATTTAAAATTAAAACTAAAAAAAAAAAAAAACTCCGCCCGAACAGGCCATGAAGACCCAACGGTACCGATCGTGTGATTCACAGCCCACAGGAGTCACTGGAGGGGCATGTGGTTTGCACACCGTTCTCACGGCCGTAAGTCAGTTTACGAGACCGGAGCCGCTACTTCTCAATCAAGTAGCTACCCAGTTTCCTTCACAGAGGCTGAGTGGAGCCCACTTTCCAACAGCGCTCGGCTGACCGAATGGTCACCCATCCAAGTGCTAGCCCAGCCCGACAGCGCTTAAGTTCTGTGATCTGACGGTGTTACCACTGCGTCATGGGCGTTGGCATTTAAAATTATCTAATTGGGTGATATTCTCAGGAGGTATTATAACACTCCCGTCTGCTACTACTGTACCATAACCTTAAAACTGGAAACAGGTTGTGAAATAAAACTATTTTGTTAAAGCAATTATGGTGTATAGCAACAGAGCAGTGTTACCCTCTGAGAGGAATTTTGCTATGTTGACCGTGTTGTACCTAACGAAGGTGGCTTATCGGAAATGAAAGTCAGAATTACGTAAATGTTTGAACAGTAACAAACAAAATTTTGCCTATCTGCACTGTTTAACTGATAATCGAAAACGGTCGCCAGCCTAATTAGGCAAGAGAAAGATTAACATTCTCGTTTAAGAAAGTAGTTATTAGTAACTTTAATGGATAAACACACACTATACTTTGTCACACGCTAGTGCAGTGAACTCTGACACATACATATGTTTACGGTAAGATTGAAACTAACAGTTAGAGCAGTACAAACTATTTGCAAAATTATAACAGGTACAGAAAAACACTATCACTTTCAGGGCTTATACAAACTGAATGGTCTTTATAACGTTATTATTACTATTCACTGCAGAATCATTAATTGGATATAGGTTAAGTCTCTCTCGGTTAAATACTTTACTATTTAAAATGAAAGTTAATTGGAATCCACTAACAGGTTGCTTCTCACTATCATTTGAATAAAGAAATTATAGTTTTCATAATTAGTCATCTTCCCATTACTTGTTACCCAGCATTAACACAATAGACAAACTGTGGATCCTGTTATGTTATTAATATGCACTTCCAATACACAAGAGAGACAAACACTTAGCAAACATGAGTATATAACTTTTCACAACTGCAGTTTTCCACTTTTACTACATTGAGAGACAAAATTAACATATGTGTAAGATACTGACTCACCTTCTGCGATTTACAACAGGCAGTAATGTGGTCATTCACCAAGCAAAACTTTATAAGCCTCAATCTTAAGAACTTTTAATTTTGAAGTTGGCCTCAGCACATTAATAAGCAGTTTTACTGGGAAAATTACTTTCAGCAAGCTACATTAACTTTAACTTTCTTTTTACTATGTTAAAGAGGCATCGATTAGCAAAACACTGGGATTTATTGTTATTTCAGTAGGGACACTCGGTAATCACTTTAGTTCAAACGGAGAGAAACCTGAGAGGTGTTATGATGAGGAGGAAAATCAAGGTAGGTACATAAATTCAGATATAAATTACCTTATATTTGAGCACACTAACACATCCATTAAGCTGATCCTTCACTGTACATCGTTGTAGTATTCCGATGCAATGATTGCGCAATGTGGTGGCAACTGCATGTTGGTAGGTGGAATTGCAGGTAGAATTGCTGGACTGTGTCATTTCTTGGTGGCGATGATAGATACAAATTCCAGAATAGTTCCAGCTATTTATCCATCCATCCGAGGCATTGGAAAGTAGCAGAAAAAGCCTCTCTCGGAACCAGCACAATATGCAATTTTTTTACATGGCAGTGCACAGTTTGGTAGCTCGTCCCCGACTCGTAGCTCGTCCCCGACTCTTAGCTCGTCCCCGACTGACTATCAGTTCCACCTTTCCTATCTAGGCCAACCACAATTTGCGCGCGCTACACAGTTCCGTTCCCGAGGGGAACCATAACAACTTTTACATACAGAATAACTAAGAGCCCTAAGTGAGGATCAGCAGTTTACATAACAGCAACCAAATGCATTAAATAAAACAAAACATTTACACACACTGACATCTCTACAAAAAATTATTCACACAAAATTACAATTATATACAGTAAGTTTTGTTCCCTCCAAATGGGACAAAGAGTTTAAATGACAGATACACTACATTGCATAGAACCAAACCATGACATCAAAGTTTGTATAAAGAAAGCAGTATACAATTTTCTGTTATCTATTCAATCAAACATATTTACAGAAGCTCAACGATGTAACATTAAATAAAACAAAAGGCAAAATAAACCAGTAGAGTATTAGAGCCATGGTGTTACAGTATGACTGATTGTTCGTGATGTATGATTAGCTTTTTTTCAAAATTCTTTATATTATTAGTGACTTTTATATGCATATTCTACAACGTATTGTGTCTATTTCAATCGAGGTTTTGTCTGATAAACCTTTAAAGATGCATTAGTATGACATTTACTAGATATCTTCAGCGGGAATTATTTAGAGGAACTGGATAGTCCGATATACTGGACTTAATTCCATTATAATAAACTATGTGATCAAACATATCCGGTCACCCACAAAAACATACCTTTTTCATATTTGGTGCATTGTGCTGCCACCTATTGCCAGGCACTCCACATCAGCGACCTCAGTAGTCATTAGACATAGTGAGAGAGCAGAATGAGGCGCTCCGCAGAACTCATGGGCCTCCAACTTGGTCAGGTGATTGGGTGTCACTTGTGTCATATGTCTGTGCGCCAGATTTCAACACTCCTAAACATCCCCACTGTTTGCGGTGTGATAGTGAAGTGGGAACGTGAAGGGGCGCATCCAGCACAAAAGCGCACAGGCCGACCGCGTCTGCTGACTGACAGAGACCGCCGACAGTTGAAGAGGGTCGTAATGTGTAGTAGGCACGCGTCTATCGAGACCATCACACAGGAATTCCAAACTGCATCAGAATCCACTGCAAATACTATGACAGTTAGGCGAGAGGTGAGAAAACTTGGATTTCGTGGTCAAGCGGCTGTTCATAAGCCACACATCACGCCGGTAAATGCCAAACGACGCCTCGCTTGGTGTAAGGAGCGTAAACACTGGACGATTTAATAGTGGAAAAACGTTGCGTGGAGTGACGTATCACGGTACACATTGTGCCGATCCGATGTCAGGGTGCGGGTTTGGCGAATGCTCGGTGAAAATCATCTGCCAGCGTGTGTAGAGCCAACAGTAAAATTTGGAGGCGATGCTGTTACGGTGTGGTCGTGTTTTTCATGGAGGGGGCTTGCACCGCTTGTTGTTTTGCGTGTCACTATCACAGCACAGGCCTACATTTATGTTTTAAGCACCTTCTTGCTTCCCACTGTTGAAGAGCGATTCGGGGAAGACAATTGCACCTATCGGCACGATCGAGCATCTGTTCATAATGCATGGCCTGTGGCGGAGTGGTTACACGACAATAACATCCCTGTAATGGAGTGACCTGCGCAGAGTCCTGACATGAATCCTGTAGAACACCTTTGCGATGATTTGGAACGCCGACTTCTTGCCAGGCCTCACTGACCGACATCGATACCTCTCCTCAGTGCAATACTCCGTGAATAATGGGCTACCATTCCCCAAGAAACCTTCCAGCATCTGATCGAACGTATGCCTGCGAGAGTGGAAGCTGTCATCGAAGCTAAGGGTGGGCCAACACCATATTGAATTTCAGCATTTCCGATGGAGTGCGCCACGAACTTGTAACTCATTTTAAGCTAGGTGACTGGATACTTTTGATCACATAGTGTATGTACTCCAGTAGTATCAGTGAGATGAATGGGGGTTACTCAAAATCTTACTGTGATATACGAGCCCTAACAAGCAGCTTTGGCCCATGTTTGGATTACCACCCACCGTTTTCATAAATGGCCAGCCCGAGTCAACCTGCCACCACTCTTCTGCAGGTAAGGTCACTGTGGAGATTGACTCCTTGAAATACTCTGAGTACCGTGTCACAAATAAACAAGAACTACGTTAGGCATGGTCTGTATATTAATCTCTGACTAAATGAGGCATGGGCATAAAAATTTCCTTTAGTAAACTATATACGCAACATACATAAAACCCACGCTTTCTTCATTATTCTCCTAACAGTCAGAGACTGATGGTACTAGCCCAGTTGTTTCTCCTCAAACATTTTACTGGATGTAATCGATTCACTCTTATTTTATCTAACTTTCACTACGATTATTATTAACCGTAGACGTTATATTCTCTCATTGCCTCCACAGTGTTAAATTATGGTTGTGAGCCGACTGTGACAATAATTTTCAGAATTCAGTTGTTTATATTTCTTACTTGCGCGCCCTTTGAGGCATGTATTATAGCTTTCTGCTGTCCTCTCTCTCTTAACAGTTGTGAGGAGTCACTTAGCCTGCAGTGTAATTATGTTCTGCAAGGTTACAGTGACAGAAATAAGAAGCATCCTAGCCAGAAGCATTTGTGTCTGAAAAGAGGGATTACAAAGCTGTTTCTGCACAGATTGACAGAGAAAGGAAAAATCAAGACAGATTTAGGTTGTTGGAACCAACGATGATGATGATAGTCCCCAAAACACAATAACTATTCGTGTCCCCCCACCGAGCGAGGTGGCGCAGTGGTTAGCACACTGGACTCGCATTCGGGAGGACGACGGTTCAAACCCGCGTCCGACCATCCTGATTTAGGTGATTTCCCTAAATCGCTCCAGGCAAATGCCGGGATGGTTCCTTTGAAAGGGCACGGCCGACTTCCTTCCCCGTCCTTCCCTAATCCGATGAGACCGATGACCTCGCTGTTTGGTCTCTTCCCCCAAACAATCCAAAAGTCGTGTCCCCCATCACAGGAATCTCTGGTGTGAATTGAGCTTCTCCCTACAGCCCAGAGGAGTGATTTTCATTTTCCTACAGAATGAGTGCAATACGTCTTCTCTAACTACAGTCCCAAAGTATTAGGTCCAAGCCTGGTAAGTCAAAAACATCCCACAGACCACAACAGACCTAAGCTTTCCTTCTTGGCTGGTAGTTATTAATTATACTGCTTTACATTCTAGCATACATACATTACACTCATTTTCACTATATCTATTAGTGTTACCACATTCCCTGATATTACTGATTATTTCTTTCTTTCTTTACTTTAACAGCAATAATGAAACTTAAATGTTTCTTTTTTACTACTGGTCAATTAGGACCAAAGAAATACACAACAATCTGTCTTTTACTGCACTGTTGCATTTTACACTTCTGTATACAGTTTCGTAAAGAGATATTTTATGATTTATGTGTCAGCATACGTCCACATGTGTGCTGCATCATATAGTCCTGTAATAGACTGAGTCTCAGCATTATATAAAAGTAGGGCTTTTGGGTGGGGCTTACGTATCACCTGTCAGGGTCCTTGGAGTAAATGACTAAAATTCCCTATTTCTTTATGAAGTGTGGAACTCCTAATATGTGTTTATCTCCTATGTGAAACATAGCAAGCATACCTGTTCCGTTATATCTTTTAAGTCTTTGTTGAACACTACTTCTCAGCTTAAGCTAAATAATGTGACAAATGCGATTCAACTGTTTCATTATCCTCGCAATGGGGTTACTTTGAGGTCAATATTTCGAAATTGGTACCTGTTGAATATTACATTTAGCTTGTACTTTCTTACAATATTTGTTAAGAACTGGCTACCATTGTCTAACAAGAGGTGTCTCGGTATCCGGCGTTAATTAACGCCCCGGCCCCATCAATCGTGTTGCGTCCACTTGTTTGTGCCTGCAGCCTCCGCCCCCGGCAGCGATCACTTCAGGCCCGGAAGGCTCGGTGTGTGTCCTCGGCAAACAGCAGCAGCGACCGGACGTCTAGAAGCTGGCAGCGACGACGTCAAAGCGGCGACTGCCGCCCGTCTGAATTATGGAGAAGAGCGCGCCGCAGCGTCCATTGTGCGGACACGTCGCTTTGTTCCGCGCGGCGCGCTACACAACACGCGTGGCCGTGTTGTACCAGCAGACCGCAGCACGTGCGCGTCCTGGCAGCGTCAAAGGCCGGGCTTCTGGAGCCGCACGCCGCGCAGACCCAACACACGCCACGTGTTGTCTTCCCAGAACTGCAAGCTCTGCACACGCTGCCGGCGGTTGTGCCTCTCCGTTGAACCAAACCAGCATTACGTACTGAGCCGTCGATACCGAACGGGTACTCAGTCTGTGGACACGTCGAACGGATTAGCTCTCCACCACATTCCGCTTAAGGGGAGGTTTACTATCGTTGGCCCGAAAAAAGCATGTTCCTTGAGAATTTTTTTTCTCGGGATGTGTTATACAGGGTGTTACAAAAAGGTACAGCCAAACTTTCAGGAAACATTCCTCACATACAAATAAAGAAAAAATGTTATGTGGACATGTGTCCGGAAACGCTTAATTTCCATGTTAGAGCTCATTTTTGTTTCGTCGATATGTACTGTACTTCCTCGATTCACAGCCAGTTGGCCCAATTGAAGGAAGGTAATGTTGACTTCGGTGCTTGTGTTGACACACGACTCATTGCTGTACAGTACTAGCATCAAGCGCATCAGTACGTAGCATCAACAGGTTAGTGTTCATCACGAACGTGGTTTTGCAGTCAGTGCAATGTTACAAATGCGGAGTTGGTAGATGCCCATTTGATGTATGGATTAGCACGGGGCAATAGCCGTGGTGCGGTACGTTTGTATCGAGACAGATTTCCAGAACGAAGGTGTCCCGACAGGAAGACGTTCGAAGCAATTGATCGGCATCTTAGGGAGCACGGAACATTCCAGCCTATGACTCGCGACTGGGGAAACCTAGAACGACGAGGACACCTGCAATGGACGAGGCAATTCTTCGCGTAGTTGACGATAACCCTAATCAGCGTCAGAGAAGTTGCTGCTGTACAAGGTAACGTTGACCACGTCACTGTATGGAAAGTGCTACGGGAGAACCAGTTGTTGCCGTACCATGTACAGCGTGTGCAGGCACTATGCGAGGTGCCAGGGCTAGCAGTGTATTTATCACTAAATTCTACTAGAATCCACATATGTAAATCTTGCTCTAAGCCCCCCCTATTCTAACTCCGACTTTTGCTGTTGCACAAGGATAAAAAAAATACGCGAACTGACTCTAATCAACCCTGCCAGTGGAGTAGAAGAGAGTTTGGCACCTGCAATAATTTAATTTGATAAATAAGTTAAATAAACAAAGGTTTCATTAGCATAGTGAGGAATGATAGGGTTGCTCTATCGATTAACAGAATGAAAGTTCTGTCCAAAATAACAATATGATTTATTAGGACTAAACACAGAATAGTAAAAGAAACACAGGAAATATTTATAATACATCAAATTGGCACAAATTGGAGATTCATACAAACACTGTAAAGGTGAAGTTGTCCCTAAACTAGATCGTGAGGTTTAAGACGAGGTGGTATGTGGAGCCAATTCCTTGCCACTCAAATCTCAAGAGAGACACACAGCTAACCCAACAGTAATTGCTGCTACTCAAGACAGAACAAAGTTAGAAAAAGACGAACAGGCGCGCTCTGCTGAGCTCTGATTATCACCTAGGAAAATCCCTGTCTTCTGGTGCTGCGGACATACATTACCAAACTGTCTTCTTGACTGCCAGGACACGATCTGGCGTACCGGAGCCGTTGGCTGGTTGCTTCGACGTCCTCGACCGAAAGGCGACTGCCGACTACCAGAGCACCCGTACAGGCCGAACACACAACATTCCCGCCCCCACGACAGTGGCCGTGGTTACGTTCCAATCAGCAACTCGAAAACCGGCGGAAATTCCACTCCATTGCCGGGGCACTACCATTCCACCAATGGAGATTCTTGGCGCCAATTTCTGTGCTGATTTTGCTCCGTCACGGAGCTATGCCCTGAGCAAGCCAATCACAGTCCTATTTTGCAGAAAGCGCGGGAATTTTCCCGCCACAGCTGCCTGGGTACATAAGTCATTCCCACGCCTCGCTGGTAGCCCGCCAGAAAGTGTTTTCGCTAAGCTTCTGCGAAGCAACGGAACCTCCAGCCCAGCCGCCACTTCCGGCTCCAAACGGGCGCGTCTCCTGACAATGCCGGCGTCCGGAAAGCATTCACTCGACCCCCCACGCTTGTCGGCCTACCCTTTCAAAGTCAGAAGAGCCCGCCTGTCACTGGACCACCCGGGTGACGAGAGACGCTGCATGGGAAGTCCGCGTGTGAAGGAATAGCAGCCCTCCACCGCATGCAAATAGAGAGGAGAGTCGTAAGATAGAAATATGAGAGGGGGCTCATGCCACCTCTCATAGCCCCTACGCCATTTTAGATTGTAATTGGTGAGTGGTTGGCTCACTTAGGAGCAAGGTAGTGAGTCAATCGCCCAAGAACAATCTCGCAACTGGCTCCACATGCCGCACTCTATAAAGAAAATCACTGCAACTGAAAAATGCAGCTCATAGAGGGAGGATTATTTATGATGTAGCCAACTTCACCTTCTTAATATGGAACACTAGGACTCACATCACACATCCATACCCAGGGAGCCCCTTCCAAACACCGATTCACGCAGACATTCACGCTCTAAATATGGCCCGGGCATCTGAGCCAAATATGGAGCAGTTTATTCTTTACAATCAGAGTTGGAGTGCTCCGCAATTAAATGCCCAAGATGTTACAACAATTTTAATCATTAAACTAACCTGAACTCACTCACACATGATACTATTTAAGTTAACAATCTCTTTGTGAGCTTTCAGAATCTAATTACAACCTCCGATTCATTCTGTCTCCCTGCAGCAAGAATAACCTTTACAAAATGTTCCCTGAACTGATGGTCCATTCACAATGACAGTGGTGGTATCTGCTTCAGTTTATGGGGACTTCAGGCACACTGTTCGCATACACACAACAATAAACACAAAATACAAAAAAAAACATGGTGTGGAGAACAATACAGTAATCTGTAATAAGAATTACAGTGTAAAACACGAACGCATACAAGGTATAACATACATTACAAAAACAACATAAGAGAAAGAAATTTAAGAAAAAAAAACAAGGTTCATGGGGCATCAAATTGTGCATGCACATTGCACAAAGTTCACGACTGTGCTGAGAATGAGGCACTAAATCACATTGTTAGAAATATTCGAAGCACTTCACACATTACACCTTACTGACATCACATAAGGCTAAACGTCGGGTGTTGTTGCTACGTTGTTGCAACGGCAATAGGGTGTGCTGGAGCTTCTGCAGTACTCTGTTGAGCTTGCACCAAGACCCACACATATGATCACGGTAGTACGGTAGGAAGACACAGTGATAGGCTCACCTCACGTCGATTAATTGTCTCTGAGATCTACTTGTTGGGATACATCACTAGTCTAGGTCTCTTCTCTCGCTGGACAGAACTTTACGTTTCCCAATATTGCAGTTCGACGAGGGATGATGGCACGTGGAGTGACTCCACAAGTGTGTGAGGTCATCCATACAGGATCGAACTAGGAGCGACTATTGTTAAAACTGCTCTCTAATAGAGAGGAGAAGTAAGAAATGAGACATACATTTGTTAGTGTGGCACGATCCTGCTTTGTGTATGCAGATCGGCCAATGCTAATGAGTTGTAAAAACCCAAACAGGTGAGTATATAGCGTCCCTTTCTGTCCTGAGGCACATGAGGCGCAGATTCTGACACGATATGTGATCTTCTTCGTGTACTCACGACAACATGGTCTGCCGCAGGGAATCCCTCCAAACGGCTGCCGCGTCCGGAGAGCTAGCAGGCTGTCGCGTGTGGGTCGCGTGTCAGTGTCAACGGCCAGCCCCACTTTCGCTTGTGGCCCGGCGAGGGCTGTCTGCCGCCTAATCCCTCAGGTACACGGCCCCGTGCTGTCAGCTCGTAGGACCGGATGCTCTCGCCCTTCACGTCAGG
Source organism: Schistocerca nitens (assembly GCF_023898315.1). NCBI lineage: Eukaryota > Metazoa > Arthropoda > Insecta > Orthoptera > Acrididae > Schistocerca > Schistocerca nitens. The sequence goes on from NC_064619.1 coordinate 175,228,275, forward strand.
TGGGGTGCTGACGCTCTTTTCTTGCAGGTAGCCGCAGACCTCTTGTTCCCGCTCTGGCCGGCCTCTGCATTGCCACGATCCCCGTCATCTGCACAATTCTTACAAAAATCTTATGCCTAACTTTTTCCCATGACCTTCTATGTTATAATAAATTTACATAATGAAACATTGATGGTCTGTCATTTCAGACACTCTTATTTTACTTTTATAGTTATTAATCTATGGCAATCATTATAACATCTAATCTAGACATGGAAATAATTTATTTTGATATATGTGTAGAGACCGATCTCAGTATGTACATGGTGTGTGATAACTGATGCTTTGTAATGGATGAACAACTAAATGTGCGGGCCCGCACTAATATTACTATTAATTATATAGATCGACAGTAGACATGCTCAAGAATTAACTACCATATGCCAACGATCTACATTCTATGTCTTCTAAATAAATTATATTATTATGCAGGCTGAAGTTTTACTGAGCTATAAAGAACATGCAACTATTTTACGTTCGAACATGCAACTATTGTACGTTCGCTCGCCGGTCGTCCCTCCATCTCGGGTCTGTGGTTTCATGACCTGAAAAATAACATCCCAACAGGCGCGCGCCAAACACAACACTTGTGGTAGAAAACCCCCACAATATTAATCTAGTTATTGTAAAAATCCTAAAGTTTAATTTATCCTAGAATATGGTACTCTATTATTATTATTATTACTTTTTTTTATACAATACTCTTACATAATTCCTGTTACGTTGAGATGTCTCGCTGCTCGCCGCTATTGACGACAGTGATGTGCGCGCCGTACGACATGGCCTCCGAGTTCTCACTACGCCTCACTGAAACTCCAGAGACTGGGTTAGCCATGGCTATACACGACAATAAATTTATAGTTGCAACTTCCTTCTCTATGTGATGCGGTTTTCGCGATCAAAGCACACCTTTCCAGAAGCAATGTAATATGACCAAGCCAGGACTGGTTCCTGTTGAGGATTCAGTCGCCCAACACACGCCAGCTACACAGTATGTCACGAATATCCAAGTATAAGTCCCTGGTTATTCATCTGTGACAGTCACGAGCAGCACGCTAAATCCCCAACCAGCACATTGGCATGGTAGGCTTTATGCTCGCATTTCTCTCGTCTAGGGCACCATTGGAGTCAAACGCTCACAGGATCACCCCGACTTGCAAGACAACGATGCTGGCGCAGCTCTGCAAAAAAACTATACTGCCCATATTCATCCTCGAAATCACGCAATATACCACAATCTTGCCGTGCACTGACGCGTCCCTGCAATCATTGGTATGAACGTTTCACGATCTGGTTGTGGCCGCTATTGAGCGTATCACGACTTCTCAGAACGCTTCTAAGAGCACGTTCTTGTATGCGCCCGTTTGTGCGACATCTCCTCACTCATCATTATCCCTCAACATGGACACCAGACAGGAAAGGACTAAAACATTGCTCATGGAAAGGTAGTGTCTCCTACTCCATCGACATTGGAAGTCGCGAACATACACAAAAAAGGATAGCAGCAGTACATTCTTATGTGAGACAATGCAGCGTGTTAATACTTTTAACAATCTTAATCTATTAATGCAACAATTATTGTTCCCCGAAGAAAGGTTCATATATTTGCCTATTCTACTATGTACACCACTTAAACTACTATTATTCCATGAACTTCTTTGTGTGAGGGAAGTGGTGGAGTCCTATGGACTAGCGTCAATCCCTTCTTAGACTCCCCCTCCTCTGACGTGCATTAGGATTCGGAGGTCTAATTTCAATCTCCTGGTTCTCCTGTTGTCCTTGATTTCGCTCTCTCCAATTACGGTCGCTTTGCCGTTCGTCATTCCTCCTGTCCCAGATTCCTTGTCTAGATTGACCTTGTTCCCTAACGTTCTCGTTTCCGTGTCCCTGGTTTCCATAATCTTGACTTGCGTAACCTTGATTTCCGTAACTCTGGTTTCCTAACCGACGAGCGCGATTATGCGATCTGTTGTCGTCTGCCCTTGCTGGCCCGTGGTATTTGTTATTTTGCGCCTTCTTCCTGTCCTTTGCGTCTTGTTTATCGAAGACTACTTCGAGTTCGCGCAATAGACTCTTGAATGCTTCTATGTCAGATCCACACTTCCCGACAAGTGTCTGTTGATACCTAATAGGCAATTTGGAAAAGCAAAATTTAATGATTTCTCCGTTGCTATATGGGCTATCTAAAAACTGATTCTTCTTGAGTAAATCATCAAAAAATTTGGTTGCGTTCTTATGCCCGGACACTTCCAGTTCAGGACAAAATATTATTTCCTCTTTAATCCTGTCTTGCGTTTCCTTTGACCAGTAGGTACGCAGGAATGCACCAACAAATTCCTGATAGGTCCGACACGTCGCTGCCACACCCTGCATCTTTTCCGCGGCTTGGCCTTCGATGTGTCCACACATGAATTCTAATTTTGCGTGGGTTGGCCATGATGACGGTAATGAATTAGTAAACTGCGTCACCCAGCTCTTCGGATGCATCGACCCTCCATTATCTCTGAACTTTTGGAATTTTAGTATCGACAGGAAGTGATTGTGATCAAAATCCTGTCCGATCCTCGCACTGGTGTTGTCACTCGTTTCCGACACTTGCACGTCTGATGAGTGTCCTGATCTATCTTGCTGATGACTGTGATGTGCTACCTCTGTATCACAGTGGAAGTGGCACTCCGAATTCCCTCTCCTAAGTGGACTACCATTATTTGAACTATTACTAGGTGTTTCTGCGTGTGCATTGTTAGTTCCGCACTCTGTCACTGGGCTGGAGCACGGCGGGCTTTTCCTCGGAGACACAATTCTGTGTACTCCATCATTGGTATCCGAACGCGCAGTGCTCGTGTGCCCATTTCGCTCTAGTTTTGCTATCCGACTCTCTACTTCTTTCATTTGTTTCGTGATGTTCGTAACCGCAATATTACCTTGGGTTTTTAAGAACGCTAGGGATTTTGAGTGGGCTTGTGTCGCACGTCGCAAGCGACCTGCGAGTTGAGAAGTTACTTTTGCAACTTTCATTGCCCCCATTGCTGCCGTTTTGGCTAGGCCTGCTACTTTTTGTGCTACCAGTGACATCTGTTTTGCTTCTCCACATTCTTTCTTTATTGTTAGTAATTCCCCACGAATTTTCCCTATATGCGAAATTATTGCCTGAGTGTCCTTCTTACGCTGTTCGTCAGCTTCTTCCTTCTCCTTCTTGCGTTGTTCGTCAGCTTCTTCTTTCTCCTTCTTACGCTGTTCGTCAGCTTCTTCTTTCATTGATCGTAGGAAGCTCAGTATTGGGTTAATGTCATCAATTTGATCCTCGTCACACATGGGTGATGTAACTCTTTGCTGTTGCACAAGGATAAAAAAAATACGCGATCTGACTCTAATCAACCCTGCCAGTGGAGTAGAAGAGAGTTTGGCACCTGCAATAATTTAATTTGATAAATAAGTTAAATAAACAAAGGTTTCATTAGCATAGTGAGGAATGATAGGGTTGCTCTATCGATTAACAGAATGAAAGTTCTGTCCAAAATAACAATATGATTTATTAGGACTAAACACAGAATAGTAAAAGAAACACAGGAAATATTTATAATACATCAAATTGGCACAAATTGGAGATTCATACAAACACTGTAAAGGTGAAGTTGTCCCTAAACTAGATCGTGAGGTTTAAGACGAGGTGGTATGTGGAGCCAATTCCTTGCCACTCAAATCTCAAGAGAGACACACAGCTAACCCAACAGTAATTGCTGCTACTCAAGACAGAACAAAGTTAGAAAAAGACGAACAGGCGCGCTCTGCTGAGCTCTGATTATCACCTAGGAAAATCCCTGTCTTCCGGTGCTGCGGACATACATTACCAAACTGTCTTCTTGACTGCCAGGACACGATCTGGCGTACCGGAGCCGTTGGCTGGTTGCTTCGACGTCCTCGACCGAAAGGCGACTGCCGACTACCAGAGCACCCGTACAGGCCGAACACACAACATTCCCGCCCCCACGACAGTGGCCGTGGTTACGTTCCAATCAGCAACTCGAAAACCGGCGGAAATTCCACTCCATTGCCGGGGCACTACCATTCCACCAATGGAGATTCTTGGCGCCAATTTCTGTGCTGATTTTGCTCCGTCACGGAGCTATGCCCTGAGCAAGCCAATCACAGTCCTATTTTGCAGAAAGCGCGGGAATTTTCCCGCCACAGCTGCCTGGGTACATAAGTCATTCCCACGCCTCGCTGGTAGCCCGCCAGAAAGTGTTTTCGCTAAGCTTCTGCGAAGCAACGGAACCTCCAGCCCAGCCGCCACTTCCGGCTCCAAACGGGCGCGTCTCCTGACAATGCCGGCGTCCGGAAAGCATTCACTCGACCCCCCACGCTTGTCGGCCTACCCTTTCAAAGTCAGAAGAGCCCGCCTGTCACTGGACCACCCGGGTGACGAGAGACGCTGCATGGGAAGTCCGCGTGTGAAGGAATAGCAGCCCTCCACCGCATGCAAATAGAGAGGAGAGTCGTAAGATAGAAATATGAGAGGGGGCTCATGCCACCTCTCAACTATCAGCAGCTGATTGGCCTCCACGGGTACACTCTTGCGAATGGTTCATCCAACAATGTGTCATTCCTCATTTCAGTGCAAATGTTCTCTTTACGGATGAGGCTTCATTCCAACGTGATCAAATTGTAAATTTTCACAATCAACATGTGTGGGCTGACGAGAATCCGCACGCAATTGTGCAATCACGTCATCAACACAGATTTTATGTGAACGTTTGGGCAGGCATTGTTGGTGATGTCTTGATTGGGCCCCATGTTCTTCCACTTACGCTCAATGCAGCACGTGTTCATGATTTCATACGGGATACTCTACTTGTGCTGTTAGAACATGTGCCTTTACAAGTACAACACAACATGTGGTTCATGCACGATGGAGCTCCTGCACATTTCAGCCGAAGTGTTCGTACACTTCTCAACAACAGATTCAGTGACTGATGGATTGGTAGAGGCGGACCAATTCCATGGCCTCCACGCTCTCCTGACCTCAACCCTCTTGACTTTCATTTATGGGGGCATTTGAAAGCTCCTGTCTACGCAACCCCGGTACCAAATGTAGAGACTCTTCGTGTTCGTATTGTGGACGGCTGTGATACAATACACCATTCTCCAGGGCTGCATCAGCGCATCAGGGATTCCTTGCGACGGAGGGTTGATGCATGTATCCTCGCTAACGGAGGACATTTTGAACATTTCCTGTAACAAAGTGATTGAAGTCGCGCTGGTACGTTCTGTTGCTGTGTGTTTCCATTCCATGATTAATGTGATTTGAAGAGAAGTAATAAAATGAGCTCTAACATGGAAAGTAAGCGTTTCCGGACACATGTTCACATAACATATTTTCTTTCTTTGTGTGTGAGGAATGTTTCCTGAAAGTTTGGCCGTACCTTTTTGTAACTCCCTGTAGATATCAATGTCAAATTTGGTCAAAATGTTTACTGATATTTCCTCTATAAACCGGAATTTTTTCGACCGGAAACGTCGAAAAGCAAAGGCGGACGTGCCGTCGGAACGAAACAAAATTTCGATGTACATGTCACAAGTCAGCCGGCTCGTCTGAAATCAAAATTGCGTTGACGTTAGCAGAGTATATAAGATTCTTTAGTTGTACCTCGCTTAAGTTATTTGGACCATAGGAAACAAAATAGCGGCCATTTATTTAAAAAAAGGGTTTTTTCCTCGATTTTTCGACTTCGACAGCGAAGTAAATATATTTATATTTGATGGATTGGAATAAAAGTGGTACAACAACTAGACAATTCAGTTAGCTTCGTTGGAAACAAAGAATCATGCCAGTAGATTTGAAGTTACCATACCGCGCGATAAAGAAACGTCATTTCCAGAAAAATGCCTTTAAAGTTTTGACTACATATAAATGCAATATTACGCAACTTACGTTCAATCTGCTATTCTGGGTCCATAAACTAGTCTTTCCTCTACTCATAGAGGGCGTTCTGCTCGATCTGGGCCACCCTGCGCTGCTCCAGAGTCGCTCGTACGGCCGGTGAGAAGGTTTTCGGCCGCTTGAATCCGGTGGTCGTCCGAATGCTTGGCGAGATGCGTCGAATAGACTCCCAGGGTGACGTCCATCGTTGTCATGGTCTTCAGAATTGCTGAATACCCTTCCTTGAAGCTGCTCACTGCCAGGAAAGTCGCAATCTCCACAGTCTTCGCACCAGAATGAAAATGCTTGGGGGCTAACTTCCAAACACACGCATTCAAACTTTCATTTGAATTTTGTGTGTTTCCTCCCAAGCATCGGTACAATAACTCATCCTCCGAAAGGGCCTCGTAGATAAGATGAATCACATTTTGAATTTCTTTGGAGAGCGGCTGGTCGTGTTGATATTCGCCCAGATGTCCGGTAGCCTCTGCAATGCGCCACTTGCACCAACTAGTTTCCCCAGCCGGACAATTTTGGTGTTGTTTATGGTCATCCGTCGAACACTTGCGGAAATACGTTGCCCAAATTGCCTTCTTCACCTGTTCCACCGAATTGGAATGCCGTCGGATTGCCAAGCCGTAGTACGTCGTAAGCTCCTTGATCACTGTATCAGTTTTAGTCATGGGCATGTAAATAGAATAATTTTTCGCGGCTACAAAGTCCAAATTCCCGAAAAAACTGGTGCGTGAAAAAGGCAGATTTCAGGCAGGTGCATTTTTTTGTTCAACTGCCAACAACAAACATTTCCGTTCCTTATTCGGAAAAACCGTTTCAGGACTGGATTCTAAACACTTTTATGGATCCGAAAATGCAATTTTTTAAAAAATCGAATTTTTGAACCAAATGATAGTAAACCTCCCCTTAATTTGTGAACGTAATATAAGTTGTAAGAAATAACTGTGATATTGCAATGAAACCTGCTCCTGGTCTGTATGAAATTATTGGTGTACCACATTCTTTTTGCTGATAGTAGAAGAAACCCGTTAAAATGTGTCCTTTTCGATTATTGTCTTAATAAAATCTGCAGGAGATTTTGCATCTAAATAACTTTGTTTCCATTTCCCTCAAGTGCATCGTCCTGCAACTCCCCTTCACAGTAGACCATGCATTAATAATGAACGACACAGAACCCGACAGATAAAGGTCATCCCACATTCTCACTGAATTGCCAGATAGTGATAATTTCAGATCTTAGTAAAATTTCCGAAAAAAAAACATTTAACCTCTCTATTTTTAGTCTATAATATGAAAGAGTATCTTCAGACAGAAAGTTATTACCAGTCTTCACGAAATATACATACATAAATGGCTAAACGTTATGTTACAGGAAATTTTCAAGAAGTATTACATTTTTGTATTTCAACGCATGTGAAAACACATTTGGACTGAAAAAAAACGGAAATTTTCCAAGATTGTAGACGTCTGTTATACACATTTTGTTTTGGAAACGTGGAAGTATTCCGAGATAAAAAAATTAAACGCTTTCGCCTGTGTAGCGAAAAATGTCGTCGTTGATGAATTTGTCTTCTGTTGGAACTCTTAGAAATTGTTAGCTTGAAAGTTGTTAAGAAAACTATAAAATTAATTTTCGTAACATCTGAGATATCGTTAATGTATCACGTCATCTGCGACCGCAATTTATTTACGATAGACTCCATTTTTGTTGAAGACAAGCAAAATAAATTTGTTCGTATGGTTATGAGGAACCCAAGTTTTATCCAGGTATACTAGAAGACTATTACCGTCAGCACGCAGTAAGTGCGTTGTAAACAATAACTTCGCTCTTGCTGCTGCACAGTCTCTGTATTACATTAAAGCCTTTTGTCAATCATTAGAGTTCCTGAATCGAAAACCAAGTGAGCGAAGAAGACGAAAAATGGCCTCTGAGCCAGAGTAATTAATTATTTCCTCTGTCTTAGTTTTTAGTGCAATACTCCGCCCTAACTTTTTGTTAAAATATTCAAATTCCGTAGCTTTCCGGTTTCTATTACATCCCTTTCTTAGAGAATGAAAACACGTACTCATATCTGCATGTTTTGCCGATTTTACTGCATAGATAATACGGAATACAGTCGATTCGGAAATACCAACAGCTTGTGCTGTCAATTTATGAATTTGCAAGAAAATTTGTGTTATTCCTGCCTTCTCCACTGTTGGCCAGGTCAGTAACAAAAGCCTGAGTAAGTTCGATACGGAAATTTTGTTTTATTTTCCAATGTCTTGTCGCCTGTTATTCACACCGTCTGGTAAAGCCATTGCTCACTCCAAAACAGAGATCAGTGCACCTCTCTGATGAAGGCTGAAACCTCACACGAGCACAGGATATGCGCGAGCATCGAACATAAGCTGGCGCTGATCTCCATTATTGTTCCAGTTTGCATGTGCTAACAAAGATTTGAAGCGAACAAATCACAGCGCCTGACGTCACACAGCGCGAATGACTGTGAGCTGCCCTTTTTGGTAATGACCACTACAGTAACTGTTCCATCATTCAGCTACAATCTCAAAAGTTGAAAGCGAACTGATGTCGGTCGTGTCAAGACGCATTTGAATCAGAGATTTACCATTTCTGCCCATTTGTGACTGCACAATACCTACGCATACCCGAACGATAGCAAAAGTACATTGATTTTTCTTTCACACCAAGGAGGAAGAATTGTTAATGCAGTGATCTTTAAGGCAGCTTTTGTAGCGGGAAAGGTGATACATTTTCTGAATACGTCGAATAAATCAAACATACATAAACAGGCAACTATGGGTAACCGCTTCTTAAGAATCCTTTTAGGTAGAAAATAGAGGGCATAGTCAAATTGAATCATTTCAAACAATGTGCAACGAGTGTAACTGAGGCAGTAGAAAACTCAGTTCTTATGATTCAACGCCAAGAGCTGCTGATGATTTTTTTTTTTTTTTATTATTCATCCAGTTTCGATACTAACACCATTATCAGGTGTCACAAAATAATTACAACACCTAACAAGACGAAATCGATGGTCTCGAAACATTTAACATTTGACGATGCCACTATGGCTGCAGTACATTAGGACTTTGTTTTTATAAACAGATCTGATGGTGGTCATTATAGACCGAAACCGGTAATCTGTTAAAAAAGTTTGTGACCATAGACGTAAATTAAAGGAAGCTTATCGAAAAAAGAAATCAAAATCTTTTGACGCCATTGACTTTGTATCGTCTTGTAATCGTGTTTATTTTATGGTGCTCGATGATGGTCTGTCCAATGAACTGCATGTGTAATAAAGAAACTTTATCACGTTTTTGTTGGTGAATCACCTAAAAATCATATTTGTTAATTTTACGAAATAATAAAATCTTGTTAATATTGACTATGTTACTTCAGACCGCCCATACAATATCACTGTTTTATCTGAGTAACAAAAATATAAGCACAGTATGAGATCTGCGTTTCCTTTACAGGCACATGGACATAAAATACGCTGGTAATAAGTGATCGCCCTCTGTTAACACCGTCAGTTGTAATCAGCGAATGAGCAAGGTTGACATCAGACAATATAAGGACATACAAAACTAAACCATAAGTTGGGAAAGGTATTAACCTCAGTCCTACATCAAGAAGTCAGTGTTGGGGACAAACGCAACAATTCGTCATTGCTGTCCTGGGCGAAGTATTTGTCGAAGTGGTTGGCACTTGCCTCCCTCCGACTGTCATAACACATTCATGTCAGGAGTCTGTGCAGGCCAGTCCATTACAGGAATGTTATTGTCGTGTAACCACTCCGCCACAGGTCGTGCATTATGAACACGTGTTCGATAGTGTTGCAAGATGCAACCGCCATTCCGGAATTGCTCTTCAACAGAGGGAAGCAAGAAGGTGCTGCCATCTTCCAGTGCTAAGTCATAATTATGTAGAAATGGGTTCAGCTGACGACTTGTGCCGAATTGTTAACTATTTAAAACCTCAGTCACTGACTCCCGCTAGCCGCGACAAATGTGAATGATCCTTGTTTCCGGCTTTAGTTTACTGCAGTATACGGGATTACCCTCACTTCGAGTGTGAATGTCCGGACCTGACAGTGATGTTCCCTTCTTGTTAAATAAACATAATACACTAAACTAAGTGACCAAGATTCCGTAAGTAGGCTACACTTCTTTCCAGCATTATGAAATGGCGAAACTTGGAATATGCCAAATGTGTATCAACGGCGAGTTGCTATTTCCTATTAAGTTAGTAGGAGGATTTTTATAACATATTACCTCTGTATTCTGTGTTCGTCTTTCGTCTTGCCCGCATCTCGTGGTCGTGCGGTAGCGTTCTCGCTTCCCACGCCCGGGTTCCCGGGTTAGATTCCCGGCGGGGTCAGGGATTTTCTCTGCCTCGTGATGGCTGGGTGTTGTGTGCTGTCCTTAGGTTAGTTAGGTTTAAGTAGTTCTAAGTTCTATGGGACTTATGACCACAGCAGTTGAGTCCCATAGTGCTCAGAGCCATTTGATTTTCTTTCGTCTTGTTTCCTCGTTTCATTATATTGTGGGTGTAAAATTTCATTTATTTCGGAATTTGTCCTTTGGTAAGCCTACGTGCCAGGGTACGACTTAAACTAATGTATATTCTGAACTGTCAAAAACAGACTGAAGCATAACATTTTCAGTTTTGAGATTACTGTATGGGCAAGTTCCGAAAGCCAATAAATTAAAAAAATGAATGTTGAAATGTACTCTTTACTTGTGATGAAGGCGACAAAGCTGCTTCGAAAGCGATCATTAAGGCATAGCGCAGTGCACACGGTACCACACGTGTAACCAAATAATGCTCAACGATGAGCAGTGTTTAGCGGTTTTTGGAGACTGCTACAAGAATTTGATTCCGATACATTTGGGGTACACCTCACAGGTAACGTGACACAAATACTCCGAAGAAACGCATCAAAGAAGTCGGCACGGCACACGACAGTGGCTTTTCTTCCGTCTTTGTTTGATCCACCGTATAGAGCGTGCTCTTTATTATGGAAAAGAGAGCGACTCACAAACGATTGAAGCCAGTGCTCCATAATCGAATGTCCGGAATTCCATTTTCTAAAGAGAGGATGGTAGTTGCTATAGTACTGTCTCACTGTGGTCAGCCACATAATGATTGGCCAAACAAGACGTATTATGTAATTACCGCAAATCACGCCTATAAGTGTCTGAGAATTCTGTAAAGAGTAAAAACTCTGTTCTCCACATTCCATGGGACCATGGGGAGGAGGAGGGGAGAATGGCATAGCAGGGGAGGGGGGGGGGGGGTTGGAGTAAGTGCCCCTCTTGCTCCCTTTGTGGATGCCTATGAGGAGGAGAAAGTTTGCGGACTGGCTCGAAAGGCTGCCAAATTTTAGCCATGAATGCGCAGTTGACCATCAGCTATGGCATAAATTACGACCCTGAAGGACGCTTGTTATAGAGAAGCTCATGTTCAAACACTCTATGGGTTACTAGTACTAAACTCTGCGGAAGTGCGCACAAATACCAACTACTCCATGTAACAGAATTATTTATATGTCTCACAAAACCACTACAAACAAGCATGATCGTGAAGCAGAAGCAAGACTGTAGTCAAAAAGCTTAGATTCTATAGTCAAAGTTGTTCAGTTCACTGTCAATAGTCGCCGCAATTCCTTAAGTCATTTATTCCTCATGGACACACATAACACATCACCATACTATTAGATCACTGAGGTTGCAGACAGTCGTACACAAAACGCACTAAGTGTGTGTGTGTGTGTGTGTGTGTGTGTGTGTAAGTACAATCTAACTTCTGCACCATTTCAGTGCAGTAATGTGTTCATTCTAAATAAGTATTATAGTAGTTGTATTACACGTTTATTACCTTATAAATAAATAAACTTTTTTTATTTTAAATTCAGTGTATTAGTATTTGTAAAATGATTCTTTCATATACTGTTCATTAAAAAATGACTATCATTCCTTTGGGACCTGTGGAATGGCACATTATCTTATTTGTTTGAGTTGTAAATATTTGTCATGTATTGTTGGTTTTTCTTTTTTTTTTTTTTTTTTGACATGTTCTACATTCTGGAGGACCTGCTCACTACGGATCAATTGGAATGAATGTAAATCTAATCTAATACAATGCGGCACTTCTGCGTGCTCGCGGGGGTCCTACACGATTTTACAACTACATCTACGTGATTACTCTGCTATTCACAATAAAGTGCCTGGCCCGTGTACGAGTTTCTTTGATTCTTCAGCGTAGTATTCTCCAAAGCACTCCTTATTTCCACATTCGTAAAACAACTTTTCTTTTAACAAACTAACAAACTTTCCCAAAATTCCGACTTTCCGTCTTAACATCCAAATCGATTCGTTGAAAAACTCGCTCCTCAATTGTTTCCTTTTCGGTCGATCTTTTGATTCAAGATATACACAGGTAATATACACAAGTACATTGTAAGTAATATAATTCAAAATAATAATAATATCAGTTACATAACACTTTCTCATTACCTGTTAGAACACATAAACCACAAGATACTTGAAGGCATTTGAAAGAAAGGAAATTAAAAAATCTGTCCACCACATTTCCACACTGGACGTGTCTAGATCATCCTCGTATAGAACTCTAATTTGGCAGCTAACAATCCGTTGTCAAACTTTTTCCATCGGTGCAGAAATTAACCACACTGACAGGAACCTCTTGTTCACCATCCACTTCCTGTACGCGTAGAACATTCCTGCATGTAAAACATCGCAATGTATTTAATTCATTCCCCTCTAGTGGTTCTACCACGCACAGTACGTTCCCACTTCATCCAAAGTAATTTCCCTGTGCGTAGCGGCATCTTATCACGCGAATCGAGTCTTAATGTCTTTGTGCACAGTTTAATTGGTTTGTCCTCCGTGACAGGCAACCCTTGTGACAGTCATTGGCAACACCTTCCTCAGCTGTAACACCGATTATGCAGCATAAGATCAATTTATGCATGAAATTTACACAAGGATCTTGGAGTTCAAATGGTTCAAATGGCTCTGAGCACTATGGGACTCAACTTCTGAGGTCATTAGTCCCCTAGAACTTAGAACTAGTTAAACCTAACTAACCTAAGGACATCACAAACATCCATGCCCGAGGCAGGATTCGAACCTGTGACCGTAGCGGTCTTGCGGTTCCAGACTGCAGCGCCTTTAACCGCACGGCCACTTCGGCCGGCGATCTTGGAGTAGCCTTCACTTATGTGGCGCGAAACTTACATAGCGTCTTGGAAGTGTTTTCTTCCATTCTAAAAACTTAGTACCGGTGAACGTAACGACTCAACATTATAACTCCCCACCCCACGCAGCCTATAATATCTCTTCTCCAAGAGGTACAAACTCGTCACAGATACGTGAGTTTCTGTTTCTAGTAAGAAAGTACGCTCTCTACCCTCTATTACACAAGTTAATCGACACTGCACGCCTACATACGTACATGTTTCATAGAAAGTTGCTGGGACCGTCGTCCGGCGGATTTCGAGTTCGCATTGGTGTTTAACGATCGATTGCTCTTACTTTTTACCTTCTCATTTTGCATTCAACGTAAACATTCCTCATCTCGGCACCATACAGCTCCTGATTTTTTATACTGTGGTTGGTGCCAATGCCTCTGAATGCGACCAGAATGCCCACATCGATATCACCTTCCTCGAGCTGTGTGACTCCCCTGACGGCAGTAGCCACGTCCTTCTGGCTTTCTACATAGAGAGCAGCAGCTCCCTCAAGAACCCGCCAATGCTGTATGTTCCGCTCCCTGCTGACTCACTTTCTCACCATATCGCACATATTGGTATTCATTTTTCCTGTTCTATCCACAAAACCTTCTATTGACTCGTTTCGCCACTGTGGTACACCATTTAGATGTTCTTCAAGGAATTCAGCCCTATAGTGCTTCTTATATCGCTGTTTATTTAAGCTGCTCGAATGTAAGTACACTACTGGCCATTAATATTGCTACACCAAGAAGAAATGCAGATGATAAACGGGGATTCATTGGACAAATATACTAGAACTGACATGTGATTACATTTTCACGCAATTTGGGTGCATAGATCCTGAGAAATCAGTACGCAGAACAACCACCTCTGGCCGTAATAACAGCCTTGATACGCCTGGGCATTGAGTCAAACAGAGCTTGGATGGCGTGTACAGGTAGAGCTGCCAATGCAGCTTCAGCACGATACCACAGTTCATCAAGAGTAGTGACTGGTGTATTGTGACGAGGCAGTTTCTCGGCCACCATTGACCAGACGCATTCAATTAGTGAGAGATCTGGAGAATGTGCTGGCCAGGTTAGCATTCGAACATTTTCTGTATCCAGAAAGGCCCGTACAGGATCTACAACATGCGGTCGTGCATTATCCTGCTGAAATGTAGGGTTTCGCAGGGATCGAATGAAGGGTAGAGCCACGGGTCGTAATACATCTGAAATGTAAAGTCCACTGTGGAAAGTGCCGTCAATGCGAACAAGAGGTGACCGAGACGTGTAACCAATGGCACCCCATACCATCACGCCGGGTGATACGCCAGTATGGCGATGACGAATACGCGCTTCCAATGTGCGTTCACCGCGATGTCGCCAAACACGGATGCGACCATCATGATGCTGTAAACAGAAACTGGAATCATCCGAAAAAATGACGTTTTGCCATTCGTTCACCCAGGTTCGTCGTGAGGCGCTCCTATTTGTGATGCAGTGTGAAGGGTAACCGCAGCCATGGTCTCCGAGCTGATAGTCCATGCTGCTGCAAACGTCGTCGAACTGTTCGTGCACATGGTTGTTGTCTTGACTCACTGCATTCTTGATGCTCCTCAATATGGCTGGAGACAGAGTCCCTGATGTGACGGTTTGTGGCAGCGACGCTTCTGAAACGACTTGTAGCGGTTGAAGTGAATGGCGTCTACTGTGAATGGTAGAGCTATGTGGACAGTGGTTAGGAACGTCTTCAGTCCACCACTCTAGGTTGAAGTGATACTTTGGTGGCTGTTCAACATTTCATCACAAAAACAGTACTTCATATCGAAGTAAAACAACTGTAATGGTACTAGGCGGCGGCCAATGCAACAATGGCGTCGGCTGGACTCAGCCAGCTGGACTCAGCCAATGAAGCTTGTTTGGCTGAACAATGGCCTGTTCTCACGGCTGGCTTGTGGCCTTTCCCCGGGAAGCTTGTGGCAGCTGGGTAAGGTAATGCGATCGACACTACAGCAGGTGTGCTGACTCATAACCCATGCAGGGCAGTGAGCGGCACAGAGTATAGGCAGCTACACAGACTGGCACGATTACACAGGTCACTGCATGAAGCAATGGAGTGTGCAGAACAATACGTAGTCTCAGTGTCGACGGAGGCAGTTCACAAGTCGTGACATATGTCTGCACAGACGATAATGGACAACAACAGTGGCTGCCCACACAGGTGAAAATCACTAACAGGTAATAAGAGTTGGAGAGCTAGATGACCCTGGCATGACCCAATTGCCCTCATAGTAGGAGGTCAGTAGTGGTTGGAAGTTAGCCAGTAGGGGCCAACTGGTTGGTAGGCAGGATGTCAGCAGTATTCCGATGTAACTTGCATACCAAGACTGAAACTAGTGAACACAGAGGTAGGCAATGGCAGCCTGTTGATACATTTTAAATAATAGCCTAGCGCAAAGTTCCTCTCGTAGTTGGCTGTTAGCAGTGTCTGCATGATGCATGTCTAGAATTGGCGTTATATAGGCAGATTTGGCCAGTTGTTGTTTCTGAAATGGTAGCAATTTAGCTCTCTAAGATAGAGTAAGATTGGGTGGAAGATGTGACTGACCGTACATAACATTATTGCCTCAGCTTTTCTCTTGTGTCAGTAGCTCCACAGCCTTGGCTGTGTGGTAATTTAGCCTTCCAGTGTCAGCATAATCTGTTTACAGCTTCTTATGTATGGCCCCATAATGTGTCTTCTTGTGTCACCTTGATGTGACGTCTCCTGTTCAGCTGGTCACAGAGTTTTTCTGCTGTGAGAGACAGAGCTGCGACACAACACCAAACTAGCAGCACTACATAAAATATGCTACATCTACTCTAATAATTATTAGAGCGTTCGACATGGGTTCTATTTCTGATATTAAAGTATGTGCTTCTAGACCATTTTACCGTGGGAAATTCAAATATGTAAACAAAATATCGTTGTCAGGGATACTTTTTATGTAATATGTATATGTATGTATATTCACAGTTCATGGCAAACACAGAGATGTTATAGAGAAATACGGGTATGTTGCCGCATCCAGTAGTGATAGAACGTGATAATTTCTTGTGCAACAGCAGGTGGGAAGAATCAGACATCATTAGGTTATCCCCCGCCACACCTATGTCATTAAGACCACCTGAAACATCGGCAGTAAAGCTTCGTGCCTCCTAGGGGCAGGTGCATCGAGTTTACAACAGTGGTGTTAGCCGCAATTTGTGTCAGTATTAACGAGTGAGTGTTTTGGCTGACAAGTAACTGTCTGTCATATTTCCGAGCACGGTTGAATTTTTTAGTTCCTGTGTGTAAACTGATTGAGCCTGGTGCTGAAGGTAAGTCGACTGCTTGTTTTTACACATAAGCGTTCCTCTAGTTCCCTGCTATTAATTTAATACAGGTGTATTACCAAAGTGGTATTTTTAAATTTGCAGAAATGCCACGTCGTCGTGGATGTCGATATAAGCCGGACAAATTCTGCTACATCTGTGGGAAGTCCACTTTTGCCAGAAATAGGAAGAAAATTTCTTCAGTCATAAAGAAAGCATACAAACATTACTTTGGAGTAGAGGTAGGAGACCAAGATAAAAAATGGGCACCACATTTCTGTTGTGCTACATGTTACTGCAAACTAATTCAGTGGTGGAAAGGTAAAGAGAATGTGGCGTTGTTTGCTGTTCCCATGGTGGGGAGGGAGCCTAAGGACCATGTTACTGATTGTTATTTCTGTCTAACAAAAATTCAGGGTTTTACAAACAAAAAGTCAAAGAGATACATTGTTTACCCAGATCTGCCTTCAGCGAGAATGCCAGTGCAGCATTCCGACAACCTTCCAATACCTTCAAGAGCTCGAGGTCAAATTCCGAGCGACAGACAGTGAAATAAGTAGTACTGAAGAAATCACTGATGATGATTCTTTATATCACTGCACAAGTGAGTCGTCGCCACATTTGTTAACACAGGCAGATTTAAATGATTTAGTACGTGATCTAGGACTAAGTAAACAAAAGGCGCAGCGCTCGACAATATAAAATGGTGCAAGCTGTTCGAGATTCTGAAAAAAGTAGGGGTAAGCTATAGGGAGAGACGGGTCATATACAATACGTCCAACAACCAAGAGGGAATAATAAGAGTGGACAATCAGGAACGAAGTGCTCGTATTAAGAAGGGCGTAAGACAAGGCTGTAGCCTTTCGCCCCTACTCTTCAATCTGTACATCGAGGAAGCAATGATGGAAATAAAAGAAAGGTTCAGGAGTGGAATTAAAATACAAGGTGGAAGGATATCAATGATACGATTCGCTGATGACATTGCTATCCTGAGTGAAAGTGAAGAAGAATTAAATGATCTGCTGAACGGAATGAACAGTCTAATGAGTACACAGTATGGTTTGAGAGTAAATCGGAGAAAGACGAAGGTAATGAGAAGTGGTAGAAATGAGAACAGCGAGAAACTTAACATCAGGATTGATGGTCACGAAGTCAGTGAAGTTAAGGAATTCTGCTACCTAGGCAGTAAAATAACCAGTGACGGACGGAGCAAGGAGGACACCAAAAGCAGACTCTCTATGGCAAAAAAGGCATTTCTGGCCAAGAGAAGTATACTAATATCAAATACCGGCCTTAATTTGAGGAAGAAATTTCTGAGGATGTACGTCTGGAGTACAGCATTGTATGGTAGTGAAACATGGACTGTGGGAAAACCGGAACAGAAGAGAATCGAAGCATTTGAGATGTGGTGCTATAGACGAATGTTGAAAATTAGGTGGACTGATAAGGAATGAGGAGGTTATACGCAGAATAGGAGAGGAAAGGAATATGTGGAAAACACTGATAAGGAGAAGGGACAGGATGATAGGACATCTGCTAAGACATGATGGAATGACTTCCATCGTACTAGAGGGAGCTGTAGAGGGCAAAAACTGTATAGGAAGACAGAGATTGGAATACGTCAAGCAAATAATTGAGGACGTAGGTTGCAAGTGCTACTCTGAGATGAAGAGGTTAGCACAGGAAAGGAATTCTTGGCGGGCCGCATCAAACCAGTCAGTAGACTGATGACAAAAAAAAAAAAAAAAAAAAAAAAGTCTTTGAAGGTACATATGATGGACTCTCATCTCGACTACGTCACAGAGAGTTGTAGTGACGTATCGGATGAACATGGGGAAAGATTCCATAAAGACATTTCTACCATAGAAAGGCGCTACGAAGGGAAGTGGGTACAAGAAAGATTCACAATACAAGAGAAAAAGTTATGTGCATTACAAGGCAGTGGCTCATTGTTTGTCAATTTTCTGTAATTTCACACGTCAAATAAATGCTTCAAAGTGTATACACAAAGGTTACTGTGTTATATGTTAGATCCCACCCTCCAGTAATGTGATAAACTTATAACATCATAAAGATGTGCATTTGTTTGTCGAATTTCACCTCACGTTTGCTGCACTATATCAGAAACTGAAAAGAGAAATAAAATTGCGATTACTCATAAACTATCCCTGACAGAAAAAAACCGGAAACAGTTTTCAATTCAGCATGCAAAATACAACTAGGATCACAATATTTTTATCAGAAATAGAAAAAAAGGTTTTTTTGTAGAACAGTGTAATGGAAGATGAAAACTGACATTAATCTCGAACTGAGCTATCTTCTTGTGTCATAATGTATGAAAATCATCAGCAGTGTTCATAAAATACCAAGTTTATGCAAAAAACATGTTAACCTTTCTGACTTGGCTCATGAGCTGTTAGCACAGTTTAAAAGAAGAGGTAGCAAACGAGTTCATTATTTTGTAGGTTAATCTTTGGGGAAAGAATTCACCTAACACGTTTAAATGTATGGTCTTTTTCCTAGAAATTTCCCTGCATAAATAAAATTATAAAGTTTCATTGTTCTAAGAACGGAGAAGAGATCGAGGGTGGAGCAAATAAATGCGGCCCAGAGAACAGAGTTCCAGGATACAAAGAAACACAGCAGAGGAAAGGAAATACAGCACTAAGCTGACTATAGCAGATGCTGAAAGTGGCCACCATTTATCTCTTCATACTTCTGGCCCCTGGTCAGAAGGTTGCTGGAGGTGGATCGGAGCTGGACTATTTGAAGTGCTGCTGCAGTTCTTGAAGACTACAAAGGTTGTTATGATACATCTTACACATGAGGGCTCTCCACACAAAGTAATCGTGCACTGACAGATCAGATGACCTGGGTGGCCAGTTAGGGCCGCGACCGAACTGCCCTCTACTAGCAACTGTGTCAGGTATGAAGGTTGTGAAGATGTGCTCCTCTACTTACAACTCTGTCAGGCATGAATATTGTGAAGATGTGCTCCAAAGTTCGGCAGACTGTATGATCAGTTGGCCCATCATGCAGGTCTTTTCCTTCTTCATTAATGCTGCCACAAATGGCTTCTGACAAGGGAACCTCCCCATCGCACCCCCCTCAGATTTAGTTATAAGTTAGCACAGGGATAGGCCTTGAAAAACTGAACACAGATCAATCGAGAAAATAGGAAGAAGTTGTGTGGAACTATGAAAAAAATAAGCAAAATATACAAACTGGGTAGTCCATGCGCAACGTAGGCAACATCAAGGAGAGTGTTGGCTTACGAGCGCCGTGGTCCCGTGGTTAGCGTGAGCAGCTGTGAAACGACAGGTCCTTGGTTCAAATCCTCTCTCGGGTGAAAATTTTAATTTTTTATTTTCAGATAATTATCAAAGTTCAGGCACTCACACATAATCAACTTCGCTCTCCAAAATTCCAGGACATGTTCAGATTTGCTTGGATATATACAGAATTTGACGGTCTACGCACGGAAACATTTGAAAACGTAAAAAACATATGTTTTGACAGAGCACAGTGAAAACTGTGCGACTCTGAAACTGTTGCATTCATTTGATGCAGTTTATGTGACAAACTCTTATGTTTTCATCACTTTTTTTGGAGTGATTATCACATCCACAAGAAAACCTAAATCGGGCAAGGTAGAAGAATCTTTTTACCCATTCGCCAAGTGTGCAAGTTAGGTGGGTCGACAACATATTCCTGTCATGTGACGCACATGCCGTCACCAGTGTCGTAAAGAATATATCAGACGTGTTTTCCTGTGGAGGAATCGGTTGACCTATGACCTTGAGATCAAATGTTTTCGATTCCTATTGGAGAGGCACGTCCTTTCGTCTACTAATCGCACGGTTTTGCGGTGCGGTCGCAAAACACAGACACTAAACTTATTACAGTGAACAGAGACGTCAATGAATGAACGGACAGATCGTAACTTTGCGAAAATAAAGAAAGTAAAATTTTCACTCGAGGGAGGACTCGAACCAAGGACCTTTCGTTCCGCAGTTGCTGACTGTAACCACGAGACCATGGCGCTTTTTTTTTTTAATTCTCATTTTGTTCACTTTTGTTCGTTGCATCTGCTCGGGGCGGACGTGGTAATACATCCGATTAAGTTCGTTGTTGATCGATTAGCTCAGTTTTTTTATTACAGAGGGCTGCTAACCCTCTGACCGAACACGCTGAGCTACCGTGCCGGCTCGTCGGCTAACATTCTCCTTTATGTTGCCTATCTTGCACATGGACTACTCAGTTTGTATATTTTGCTTATTTTTTCATAGTTTCACACAACTTCTTCTTGTTTTCTCGATTGATCAGTTATTTTTCAAGGCCTATCCATTGAGTCAATTTATAACTAAATCTGAGGGGGGTGCGATGGGGAGGTTCCCTTGTGAATATTTTTTGACTTGTCCATAACAGATCCTGTCTGACGCCATTTTTGGCCTAAGCATTGCAGGCACACTTTGCTAACACCTCGAGACCGTTAAACCTCTGACCAAGCAATTGACCACACCGTTTCCACAACTTTGGTGTCACGTAACTTTCCGCAACGAATATCCGCTGTTCCTCTCTGAGTATCACCGTCCCCTTTGTACAGCTTCACTCACACTGAGACAGCTCACACTGCGCTCTGAACCAGTCTGGATCACGTGGTGGGCGTACATGTGGTGTGGTTATATGCATACATTCACGTCCAACTGAATCCAGTCTTCCAGGGCACTTTTATTGCCAGCTGTACTACAGAACATTATAGGTGACACTTGTTTGCACATTTACACAGTCGCATGCACAAAGGAAATACACTTTTGGGCAATGATACTAGACATTATCGAACTATCTTGATGTTTTAGAGACTTCGTTGGTTGCCTGTTCCTTGGATACTATGGCAGTCTCTGTCACACTCCGCAAGTGATGAACCTTAGTTGGTGGACCCAAGTACAGCATCCTGTTCATGTTTAAGGTAAAGCGGCTAGCACCACACTCAAACTAGTAAAAACTCCCAGCAATGGTGTTGGATGGATGCCATTCTGCTAGGCAATGTAATGGACATCTGTGTGCTTCCATTGGATAAGTTCTTCTCAAGATGTCCAGCAATGAGCTGACCGGTTAGTCCATGCCACGTGTGTCATTACGTTAACTTCCGTTACTTCCTCCATTCCTCGTTAGGCACATAAAAAATGACAAAAGAATTAGATCTAAATCTAGTACAATTTATCAATACATACTTGTATAGTTGATGGTACATCATTTTATGAATTTAAAAAACTCTTCATTTGACGAGAAATTTGAGTGATATAATAGCTTGAATTACACAAAAGGTACTTGACAATTTCAAAATAATTAAGAATAAAACAAAGCTGACATCTAAATGATCATAATTAAAGCACCAAAGTCATACACAATATTACTAAATAAATTCTGTGCAAAAATGGGATATTCACGGATCCTCTTTGAAGACGGCCAGAAAACGATTCGATACATGCAAATCCTATTAATCCTCTACAGATTCTAGAAAAATAGTGTCCTCCCTTTCAAAATTACGTTTCTACTCTGTGAAGAACCATACATTACTACTTTCTACTACACAAATATTACACATGACTCACCTGCTTAAATTTGTGGTGGGCATGTCTTCTTCTTGACGATTCTCTATGTCTGTGGCTAGCAGATCGCATACAATTGAAGCTAAAATCCTCAAGACTGTTAGGTCGCGTCACGTTATTCTTCAGTTTCTTCTGCGTGACACTCGTGATCGCTTAGAAGAAACTGAAGAATGACATGACGTTGCCTAACAACATATAATATTTTGGCTTCAGTGACAACACCCACGATAGCTTGCAAATATACATAGACTGAGGTTAGAAAAGTCATGGTATATCACAACATATCCTGTCGGACGTCCTTTTGCCCGGCGTAGTGTAGCAGTTCGACGTGGCATGGACTCAACAAGTCGTTAGAAGGTCCCCGTAGATATGTTGTGTCATGCTGCCTCTGTACCTGTACACAATTTAGAAAGTGTTGCTGGTATAGGGTCCTGTGCAGGAACTGACCTCCCACAACTGTTCGATGGGATTCCTGTCGGGCAACCTTGGTGGCCAAACCATTCGCTCGAAATGTCTAGAGCGTTTTATAAGCCTTCCGCGAACAATTGTGGCCTGGTGACAATTTGCGTCCATGGCTCCGTGGGATCTGCACCACACTCTAACTCTACTATCAGGTTAACTAACTGAAATTGGGATTCATATGACCAGGTCACGGTTTTTCAATCTTCTGGGATCCAATCTATATAGCCATGATCCCAAAAGAGGCGCTGCAGGCGATGTTGTACTGTTAGCAAAGGCACTCGCGTGGGTCGTCTGCTCACATAACTCATTAACACCAAATTTCGCCGAACCGACCAACGGGATGGTTCGTCGTACGTCCCACACTACAGGGTGATTCAAAAAGAATACCACAACTTTAAAAATGTGTATTTAATGAAAGAAACATAATATAACCTTCTGTTATACATCATTACAAAGAGTATTTAAAAAGGTTTTTTTTCACTCAAAAACAAGTTCAGATATGCTCAATATGGCCCCCTCCAGACACACGAGCAATATCAACCCAGCCGGCCGAAGTGGCCGTGCGGTTAAAGGCGCTGCAGTCTGGAACCGCAAGACCGCTACGGTCGCAGGTTCGAATCCTGCCTTGGGCATGGATGTTTGTGATGTCCTTAGGTTAGTTGGGTTTAACTAGTTCTAAGTTCTAGGGGACTAATGACCTCAGCAGTTGAGTCCCATAGTGCTCAGAGCCATTTGAACCATTTTTGAATATCAACCCGATACTCCAACTCGTTCCACACTCTCTGTAGCATATCAGCCGTAACAGTTTGGATAGCTGCTGTTATTTCTCGTTTCAAATCATCAATGGTGGCTGGGAGAGGTGGCCGAAACACCATATCCTTAAGATACCCCCATAAGAAAAAATCGCAGGGGGTAAGATCAGGGCTTCTTGGAGGCCAGTGATGAAGTGCTCTGTCACGGGCTGCCTGGCGGCCGATCCATCGCCTCGGGTAGTTGACGTTCAGGTAGTTACGGACAGATAAGTGCCAATGTGGTGGCGCTCCATCCTGCTGAAATATGAATTGTTGTGCTTCTTGTTCGAGCTGAGGGAACAGCCAATTCTCTAACATCTCCAGATACTGTAGTCCAGTTACAGTAGCACATTCGAAGAAAAAGGGACCAAAAACTTTATTGGCTGAAATGGCACAGAAAACGTTCACCTTAGGCGAGTCACGTTCATACTGAGTTGTTTCCCGCGGATTCTCAGTGCCCCATATACAGACATTGTGACGGTTGACTTTCCCGTTAGTGTGGAAAGTTGCTTCATCACTAAACACAATCTTTGAAACGAAAGATTCATCTGTTTCCATTTGAGCAAGGATAAAATCACAGAAATCGATTCTTTTAATCTTATCAGCTGCAGACAGTGCTTGAACCAATTTCAGACGATAAGGTTTCATAACTAACCTTTTTCGTAGGACTCTCCATACAGTTGATTGTGGAATTTGCAGCTCTCTGCTAGCTCTGCGAGTCGATTTTCCTGGGCTGCGAACAAATGTTTGCTGGATGTGTGCTACATTTTCATCATTCGTTCTCGGCCGTCCAGAACTTTTCCTTTGCACAAACACCCATTCTCTGTAAACTGTTTATACCAACGTTTAATACACCACCTATCAGGAGGTTTAACACCATACTTCGTTCGAAATGGACGCTGAACAACTGTCGTCGATTCACTTCTGCCGTACTCAATAACACAAAAAGCTTTCTGTTGAGCGGTCACCATCTTAGCATCAACTTACGCTGACGCCTAGTCAACAGCGCCTCAAGCGAACAAATGTACAACTAAATGAAACTTTATAGCTCCCTTAATTCGCCGACAGATAGTGCTTAGCTCTGCCTTTTGTCGTTGCAGAGTTTTAAATTCCTAAAGTTGTGGTATTCTTTTTGAATCACCCTGTATTTTCTGCAGTTACTTCTCGCAGCATTGCTTGCCTGTTAGCACTGACAACGTCACACACTGTTTTCTGGAGTTATTTCTCGCAGAGTTAATTGCCTGATAGCACTGAAAGCGTCACACACCGTTTTGTGCAGTTATTGCTCGCAGTGTTGCTTGCCTGATAGCACTGACAACTCCAAACTGCTCTCGGTAGTTAAATGAAGACCGTTGGCCACTACAATGTCCGTGATGAGAGGTAATGCCTGAAATGTGGTATTTATGGTACCCTCTTGACGCTTTGGATCGCAGAATACTGAATCCCCTAACGATTTCCGTAATGTTTCGTGTGTGTAGCTCCAATTTGCCACTCCATGTTCAAAGTATGTTAGTTCCCTTCGTGCGGCCATAATCACGTCAGAAACCTTCTCACATGAATCCGCCAATGCACTGCTTTTTATGCCTTTGAACGCGATGCTAAAGCCATCTGTGCATAAGCATACACCTACCCGATGACTTTTCTAACTTCAGTGTAGATCGCATACAGTCAAAGAGAACATTCTCGCAGAAGCTCCACCTGGGAGTGCAAGAACTTTGTTGCTCACGAAACAGTATCATTTCTGTTGTCGTGTTGTTTAAGTCTCCTCTGTGCCTAAAAGAGTACAACCTATTTACATAATCATTCCTTCCTCTTGCACGTCCATCACAACCACGGTTGAAAACAATGATTGACTTACGAGCAGAACATGCTTAAAATAAAATTTAATTCAGATACGTACATTGGACGCAGAAACCGAATTAGTTTAAAACTAGGCATAATACCGCAGTAACAAGTCTTCTTCCTTTATTATTAAGTTGCACTTAGTTACCAACACAACGCCACTACATCCACTCATCGGGTTCATCTTTGTCTTCCACTTCATGTCCAATAATTTTACAAGACATCATTAACTGCTTCTGTCGGCACTATCTTTTCAGTACTATCTCTGATCCTTGATATCCGCATAATGCTCTCCACAGCTCATCGTACAAGGTACACAGTTTTACATTATTCGCAAAAATTTTGTCGACCTGTGAGCATAAAACACATTAGAAAATGTATTCATAAACAAATTCTGTGTAACTGCAACTGTACTGCACTTAAGCTAGGATACCATTCTCACCAAGTCTGCCGACAGCTGCTGCCACCTCCGACCTGTGTCTACTCATCTACCGCCTTCCAGAACCAAATTAGTTTCAGAATTATACACGAGAGCGTCGCCCAGTTAACCATTATCTCTCTGATTGTCTGGGAGTGCGCGGAAACTATTACAGGTAACGCTTTTCCTCCGTAATGTCTCAGTGAGACACAAATCAAACGTAACACCGTCATTATTTTTTTGGCGGTACCAGAGATACTAGCAGTTCATCCGTAGCAGTGGAAGGCAGTTGGCGGGGGCCAGTGTGCCAATGTGCCAATTGCAGCATGGGTGATGTTTAGACAGCACCCGGCGCACTGAGCCTAGCGCGACTATTTTGCAATCCCAGCAGTAAGACGTCACTATTGCAGGTCGATTCAAGCTTCTTCCACACTCTCAGGCCACGGCTTTTTGTACTGGACATGGCTGGCAACAGCACATCGGTACAAGTGGGCCGTAAACGGTTGTAGATAACCAACTGGAGCGTAGGATTCAGCAATCCAATACTGCCTACGGAGATAGTGTCACACCGGACGGCAGGGCGGTATGACACAGCAAACAACAGCTAAAAGTTTTGGTGTGCACCACCGCACCTTCTGGCTTGGTAATGTCCTCCTCCTTGAACTTGGTACATCTCCCCCTGTGATTTGCCTCCTGATCCACTCCAGCATCTGCCAGACTCGTTGCCTGGAAAGTAGCAGAATGAGGCCCACGCGTTACATCAGCCCACACTTCTGTGCTGGTGCACACACAAAAGCACCACACACCGTCACTCCCTGGGGCGAGATCCACCACCAGAGGCTGCCATCACCTGCAAGTAACTCCACAGTTTACAGCTCTGCTGGCTCTGTTTCGCAAGCAGCCGTGTCTCACTAGCTGGGCCTCATGCTGCTGTATAAGCCACTGGTGTCGGCATTCTTGAGCACTAACGTCACTGTGCGCTAGTTTTCAGGTCGCCACCACCACGCACAAACCCTGTCATCTGGTGCGAGGGGGCGTGTCTGTCGCCCCCAAAAACTTACTGTCAGTATAGTCAAACGAGAGCCAGTAAAATGTTTTGCCTTTTGATGCTCTATGCCTACGATACCTATGGCCTGCTCCTGTCACATCGTCACCAACAACACCCCCCCCCCCTAAAAAAAAAGGAAAAGAAAGAAACACGCGTTAGGAGTAGTGCACCACCTGATGGCATTTCTGGCGTCAGAGGTGGGATCGACAATGCCTGCAACCGCCATTCATGAATGAGGAGGAAGACTCGACTACTGTGGGGTGGCAGTTTTGTGAACACTCAGTTCGTTGAGTGCAGTCCTTTTTTTATTAATTTATTTTTTTCTGAAAGTATCAAAAAGCGTCAGTGGGTCTTTTGCCAAATGAGTAAGTGTATTAGTAAGCTCAGTTCGTATACATTATTCACAGACAGTGTTCTGTGAGTGTGTAAATAGAAATGTTAATTTGGCATTCTACATTATGACAAGTTAGGAGTGTGGCTCATTGTCCAGGGGTGTACAGGGTAGTACCCATCTGTAGTGATTCAAAGAGATGAAGCTGAGTGCTGTCATGGAGTATCCATTGCTTTCAGTGTGCAAAGAAGTAGCTTTGAGCAGCCCCTCAGGTAGAGCAATTAAGTAGCGATGAAATGTACACTCCTGGAAATGGAAAAAAGAACACATTGACACCGGTGTGTCAGACCCACCATACTTGCTCCGGACACTGCGAGAGGGCTGTACAAGCAATGATCACACGCATGGCACAGCGGACACACCAGGAACCGCGGTGTTGGCCGTCGAATGGCGCTAGCTGCGCAGCATTTGTGCACCGCCGCCGTCAGTGTCAGCCAGTTTGCCGTGGCATACGGAGCTCCATCGCAGTCTTTAACACTGGTAGCATGCCGCGACAGCGTGGACGTGAACCGTATGTGCAGTTGACGGACTTTGAGCGAGGGCGTATAGTGGGCACGCGGGAGGCCGGGTGGACGTACCGCCGAATTGCTCAACACGTGGGGCGTGAGGTCTCCACAGTACATCGATGTTGTCGCCAGTGGTCGGCGGAAGGTGCACGTGCCCGTCGACCTGGGACCGGACCGCAGCGACGCACGGATGCACGCCAAGACCGTAGGATCCTACGCAGTGCCGTAGGGGACCGCACCGCCACTTCCCAGCAAATTAGGGACACTGTTGCTCCTGGGGTATCGGCGAGGACCATTCGCAACCGTCTCCATGAAGCTGGGCTACGGTCCCGCACACCGTTAGGCCGTCTTCCACTCACGCCCCAACATCGTGCAGCCCGCCTCCAGTGGTGTCGCGACAGGCGTGAATGGAGGGACGAATGGAGACGTGTCGTCTTCAGCGATGAGAGTCGCTTCTGCCTTGGTGCCAATGATGGTCGTATGCGTGTTTGGCGCCGTGCAGGTGAGCGCCACAATCAGGACTGCATACGACCGAGGCACACAGGGCCAACACCCGGCATCATGGTGTGGGGAGCGATCTCCTACACTAGCCGTACACCACTGGTGATCGTCGAGGGGACACTGAATAGTGCACGGTACATCCAAACCGTCATCGAACCCATCGTTCTACCATTCCTAGACCGGCAAGGGAACTTGCTGTTCCAACAGGACAATGCACGTCCGCATGTATCTCGTGCCACCCAACGTGCTCTAGAAGGTGTAAGTCAACTACCCTGGCCAGCAAGATCTCCGGATCTGTCCTCCATTGAGCATGTTTGGGACTGGATGAAGCGTCGTCTCACGCGGTCTGCACGTCCAGCACGAACGCTGGTCCAACTGAGGCGCCAGGTGGAAATGGCATGGCAAGCCGTTCCACAGGACTACATCCAGCATCTCTACGATCGTCTCCATGGGAGAATAACAGCCTGCATTGCTGCGAAAGGTGGATATACACTGTACCAGTGCCGACATTGTGCATGCTCTGTTGCCTGTGTCTATGTGCCTGTGGTTCTGTCAGTGTGATCATGTGATGTATCTGACCCCAGGAATGTGTCAATAAAGTTTCCCCTTCCTGGGACAATGAATTCACGGTGTTCTTATTTCAATTTCCAGGAGTGTATTATGACGGTGTTATGGTTAAGCTTCCTTCTCATATTTTTATTTTGTTTTACTGTTTTCTTGTCTTTAGCGAATGGAGTTGTCACGACGCAAGAGTATGCGAATTATGGGAAATGTGCTTCAGTTTTTGCGTATTGGAAAGTGCAATGTTGTTGCGAAAGGAATGTGGCTCACTAGGTGGTGGACCCGTGGTCTAGGGGTATAATTGCTCACTAATAAACGGAACATCCTCAGTCCTGTATTCGAAATTAGCCACTACCTAAATTATGAAACAAACATTATCAGGGTTGTTTTTGGAATAACTGAGTGGGTCTCACGATGCTGAGAAAGTTTTGTCAACATAATACGAAAAGTTAACGTAAATAATTAAGAGCTGATGCAGAATGACACAGCAGTCAGTCATTTTCCAGGAATGTGGCATAGTACATTAGACGCTTTACTTAGGTGACGGGAATGTGGTATGCGAGGAGGGTACAGGCAGAAACACTAAAGGATATCTCTGCTGCCATGAAGTTAGCTAAAGAGCTCGAAGTTGTAGGTGTAGTAACAGGACTATGGAGCGAAGGTGTCTCCTGTTGTAAAGTGTCAACATTTGAACCTCATCCAGAGGACGTGTTGCCAACCACAATGTAGTAAACACGGTGAACCTTGATAGCAGCAGGCTTGCAGGAATGTAAACAAAATTGGCAGAGGCCGAATAATAACGCATTAATCGTAAATGGAACTCCAAATCCTCCAGTGGGCTTTCCCAGTCAGTTTCAATGCTGCTAAACGTATGCAGATGTGGAGTATTGCTTAGCTGACGTCGTGAACGGTAAGAATTTTATTCAACTCATGGGCACTTGTGTCAGTGAAGAGTCTGGACCACCTGGATTAAAAGTAGTTGAACCCTCCACATTATACGTTACATGGCGTGGGGGGCAGTGGTGCGGCTTCACTAAGTTCAGCATTATTGAGTTTTCAGTAGGACGAAATGGTTCCAACAGTCTTTGGGAGTTGTTTCCTATAGAGGGGAAGGGCACTGCAAACGCCTACGCTAGGATTTTCGGTTTAAGCATCATGCTAAAATTGGCCTTCGGTGACACACAGTAGAATTCGTGGAAACATTGATCCAGCTGGAAGAAAGTGACATTAGTTATGTATTGTCGCAAGATTTGTCCGTCACAAGGGACAACAAACCAACTGAATTGCAGCCAAAATCACTAAAGCTCAACTCAAGTAGTAAAGATTAGATTAAATTAGATAAGGCACCACGAAATTTCTTTGGAAGAGTGTGAAGATGAAATACCTGTTGACGTGTTGTGAATAGTACAACTGCTAGAAAAGTTTACGTAGTGGATGCATCACGATGTTCTTTATGTAGAAGTATTCCAAGGTATTGTATTGTATGTTAACCTGGGACCTAGAGACGACGGAGAGGCTCCGTCCCCGCCGCAGCCGCAGTGGTCCACAACCCCACGACGACTACCTCAGTCCACTTCACCCCTCCACCGCCCCACACCGAACCCAGAGTTGCTGAAGAAAACAGGATTACATAATGTCTATTTTAAGAACTAACTACTAACGCTGTACAGGAAATGCTTATCAGCAAGGTTGCGCAACCGGAAGTGAGTTTTCCAGCAACAAACAGACAAGTTTTAGCTTACCGTACTATACCTGTTTCTGAAATTATTATTGCTAGTGAGGGTTCCTACCTTTTACCTCACGGGAATTTGTCTTTGTCTTGTCGTAGACGTTTTAAGATAAATTCTGATTCTAACGTTCACTTATGGGTGAAGGCTAGTGGTCCTTCTTCTTTGGAAGATTGTCACATTGTGGGTGATTGTTGTGTTGATTATATAATCATTGAAAGCAGTTCTCAACAAACGGCCCTTTTAAGGGCCACAAGTACTACACATTGATCTTGCCAAAAGCCGAGAAGCGATTCTTCTTGGTGTTTTAGCTCTCTGGGACACTCTGGGATGCTCTCTGGGGCACTCTTTGATGCTCTCTGGGCTGCTCAATAGATGTCGAGCACAGTCTCTGATTGGTTGTCTTGTTTTTGGCGCGCGATTCAAATTGCGTTGGAGCAACACGCCCCCCCCCCCTCCCCCCCCCCCCCCCCCCCAGGGAACGTCTCACACCAGACGAGTGTAACCCCTACGTTTGCGTGGTAGAGTAATGGTGGTGTACGCGTACGTGGAGAACTTGTTTGTGCAGCAATCGCCGACATAGTGTAACTGAGGCGGAATAAGGGGAACCAGCCCGCGTTCGCCGAGGCAGATGGAAAACCTCCTAAAAACCATCCACAGACTGGCCGGTTCACCGGACCTCGACATAAATCCGCCGGCTGGATTCGTGCCGGGACAAGGCACTCCTTTCCGCCCGGAAAGCCGTGCGTTAGACCGCACGGCCAACCGGGCGGGCACATTCCAAGGTACAGTACATAAATAATGAGAGAGTGGTTCCCATCTGTGTATAACTTTCAGACCTGTAAGTTTGTTTAAGGGGTTGTTATTCGCTAATATAGATGTGCTGGATGAAGTTCATTTAGACATATCGAGAATGGGCTATAGCCACTGGTAAGCCAACGGCATCACTACATTACGTGCAAAAGTGTAGCATTTGAAGGGAACCCAGATAGCAGCTATGGAGAAATTGTTGTTGTTGTTCAAATAGTTCAAATGGCTCTGAGCGCTAGGGGACTTAACTTCTGAGGTCATCAGTCCCCTAGAACTTAGAACTACTTAAACCTAACTAACCTTCGGACATCACACACATCCTTGCCCGAGGCAGGATTCGAACCTGCGACCGTAGCTGTCGCGCGGTTCCAGACTGTAGCGCCTAAAACCGCTCGGCCACACTGGCCGGCTTGTTGTTGTTGTTATTGTTGGTATTCGAGGACTTGCTTAGTCCTCAGGGTCCATCGCTAACAGCCGGCTGTTGTGGCCGAGCCGTTCTAGGCGCTTCAGTCTGGAACCGCGCTACTGCTACGGTCGTAGGTTCGAATCCTGCCTCGGGCATGGACATGTGTGATGTCCTTAGGTTAGTTAGGTTTAAGTAGTTCTAAGTTCTAGGGGACTGATGACCTCAGATGTTAAGTCCCATAGTGCTCAGAGCAATTTGAATCATCCATCGCTAACACTACCCATAAACAACACAGGATTCCGATGGGAAATTAACCGCCCGTGTTTCGACAACCACACAGAGTCCCCAATCACTTACAATCCATTATGGAAGAATTTATCCATCAATAATTGAACAGTGGCATAATAGACGAATGTACTAATTCCTGGAGAGCTGTTCTTGTCATTGTAGAGGAGAAGTTACCTGATAGAATGAAGTACAGATTTTATTGAAATCATGGCTACTTTAACTGTAGAAGAGTGCCAGCTGTATATACCGTACCTAACAATATAGAAGCACAGAATAACTCAGAGCAGTGTAAGCACTTTTCCACAGTAGTCTTAAAAAGCTGATTACCATCAACAAAGTAGTGGTATGGGACCTAAATTCGGCGTGTATTTTGGCTAATAGATTCACCACCAGGTGCCCAGGTACTTTTGATCATATTGTGTGTGCGCAATGCAGATCGCACAATGCACTACGAGCAACTAATAGGGTAGCAAGTTTGTGTACATGTACTGCTAAAGTGGTAGCATGTATGCAAATGAAAAGAAGTTTTGCATCACCTCAATTCCGAGAGTTCCCGAACCCGTACAGAAAATTGCAGTAGAGATCACCATAAATATCATTTCCGCCCTTCTTATTGCCCATGAAAACCACACAATGCATGTTGTACCACCATACAGCGGGACCTTCAGAGGTGATGGTCCAGATTACTGTGCACACCGGTACCTGTAATACCCAGTAGCACGTCCTCTTGCATTGATGCATGCCTGTATTCGTCGTGGCATACTATACACAAGTTCATCACAGCACTGTTGGTCCAGATTGTCCCACTTCTCAACGGCGATACAGCTTAGATCCCTGAGACAGGTTGGTGGGTAACGTCGTCCATGAACAGCCCTCTTCAATTTATTCCACGCATGTTCGAATGGGTTCATGTCTGGAGAACATGCTGGCCACTCTAGTCGAGCGATGTCGTTAACCTGAAGGAAGTCATTCACAAGATGTGCACGAAGGCGGCACGAACTGTCTTCCATGAAGACGGATGCCTCGCCAATATGATGTCGATATGCTTGCACTATCGGTCGAAGGATGGTATTCACTTATTGTACAGTCGTTACGGCGCCTTCCACGACCACCAGCGGCGTATGACGGCCCCACATAATGCCACCCCAAAATAGCAGGAAACCTCCACCTAGCTACATTCGCTGGATATTGTGTCTCACGCTTTCAGCCTGGTCGAATTGCCTCCAAACACGTCTCCCACTATTGTCTGGTTGAAGGCATATGCGACACTCATCGGTGAAGAGAACGTGATGCCAATCCTGAGCGGTCCATTCGGCACGTTGTTGGGCCCATCTGTACCGCGTTGCATAGTGTCGTGGTTGCAAAGATGGATCTCGCCATGGACGTCGGGATTGAAGCTGCGCATCATGCAGCCTATTGTGCACAGTTTGAGTCGCAACACGATCTTCTGTGCCGGCACGAAAAGCATTATTCAACATAGTGGTGTTGCTGTCAGGGTTCCTCCGAGCCATAATCCGTAGGTAGCGGCCATCCACTGCAGTAGTAGCCCTTGAGTGGCCTGAGCGAGGCATGTCATCGACAGTTCCCGTCTCTCTGTATCTCCTACATGTACGAACAACATCGCTTTGGTTCATTACGAGGCTTCTGAACACTTCCCTTGTTGAAAGCCCTTCCTGGCACAAAGTAACAATGCGGACGCGATCGAACCGCGGTATTGACCGTCTAGGCATGGTTGAACTACAGGCAACATGAGCCGTGTACCTCCTTCCTGATGGAATGACTAAAACTGATCGGCTGTCGGACCCCCTCCGTCTAATAGGCGCTGCTCATGCATAATTGTTTACATCCGTGGGCTGGTTTAGAGATATCTCTGAACAGTCAAAGGGACTGAGTCTGAGATACAATATCGCCGGCCGGAGTGGCCGTGCGGTTCTAGGCGCTACAGTCCGGAACCGAGCGGCCGCTACGTCGCAGGTTCGAACTCTGCCTCGGGTATGGATGTGTGTGATGTCGTTAGGTTAGTTAGGTTTAATTAGTTCTAAGTTCTAGGTGACTGATGACCTCAGAAGTTAAGTCGCATAGTGCTCAGAGCCATTTGAACCATTTTTTTGAGCTACAATATCCACTATCAACATATGTTTTCAGGCATTCTGGGAACCGAGGTGATACGAAACTTTTTTGATGTGAGTATATGGTACCCCTGCACGAAAACCTGTATCAATGTGCTAAAATGAAGCTCATGATTGCTTACTGATATGGTGCTCTGTAACATGGTGCTTGGGTGAGAATTTCATTGCCTTCTTCCATGAAAATCCATTTAAACTCCTGAAAATACACACATATTTCTTGTTATAATGCAGTAGTGTGATTACATATCTCCAGTAGCTTCGATGGCGTTAGTGTTATGGAACATAAAGGAGGGAGAGCCTGGCACCCTATTGGAATCCCTGACTACTATCAAATTCGAATGAAATTTTATAAGTTGTTATAGTGTATACTGGTCGTTCGGTCTTGTCCTCTGCTGTCACTGACTTCCCAATTACCTTTATGAGTCTTCACACATTTATTTTATAACACGAGTTGTTTAAATAACACTATGTAGTATCGTCGGAGAAAAGTGTATGTAGCTTCAGTGTCATTAATATGCATATTTGTTTAGTTGTTGCATATGGAGTTCTGCACTGGTGTTCTACGGATCGGAACGTGGAATGTCAGATCCCTTAATCGGGCAGGTAGGTAAGAAAATTTAAAAAGGGAAATGGATAGGTTAAAGTTAGATGTAGTGGGAGTTAGTGAAGTTCGGTGGCAGAAGGATCAAGACTTCTGGTCTGGTGAATACAGGGTTACAAATACAAAATCAAATAGGGGTAATGCAGGAGTAGGTTTAATAATGAATAAAAAAATAGTAGGTGAATATGGAATGAGGGTAAGGAATAAAAGACGAAGTCACCTGGTAAAATTTTGCGCAGACCATAGCTTAATCATAGCTAAGACTACGTTTAAGAATCATGAAAGAAGGTTATATACGTGGAAGAGGCCTGGAGACACTGTAATGGTAAGATAGAGATTTAGGAACGAAGTTTTAAATTGTAAGACATTTCCAGGGGCACATGTGGACTCTGACCACAATCTATTGGTTATGAACTGTAGATTAAAACTGAAGAAACTGCAAAAAGGTGCGAATTTAAGGAGATGGGACCTGGATAAACTGACTAAACCAGAGGTTGTACAGAGCTTCAGGGAGAACATGAGGGAAATATTGACAAGAATGTGTGAAAGAAATACAGTAGAATAAGAATGGGTAGCTTTGAGAGATGAAATAGTGAAGGTAGCTGAGGATCAAGTAGGTAAAAGGCGAGGTCTAATAGAAATCCTTGGGTAACAGAAGAGATATTGAATTTAATTGATGAAAGGAGAAAATATAAAAATGCAGTAAACGAAGCAGAGAAAAAGGAATACAAACGTCTCAAAAATGAGATCGACTGGAAGTGCAAAATGGCTAAGCAGGGATGGCTAGTGGACAAATGTAAGGATGTAGAGGCTTATCTCACTAGGGGTAAGATAGATACTGCCTACAGGAAAATTAAAGAGACCTTTGCAGAAAAGAGAACCACTTGCATGAATATCAAGAGCTCAGATGTAAATCCAATTCTAAGCAAAGAAGGGCAAGCAGAAAGGTGGAAGGGGTATATAGAGGGTCTATACAAGGGCGATGTTCTTGAGGACAATATTATGGAAATGGAAGAGTATGTAGATGAAGATGAAATAGGAGATATGATACTGCGTGAGGAGTTTGATAGAGCACTGAAAGCCCTAAGTCGGAACAAGGCACCGGGAGTAAACAACATTCCATTAGAACTACTGATAGGCTTGGGAGAGCCAGCCCTCGCAAAACTCTACCATCTGGTGAGCAAAATGCTTGAGACGGGTGAAATACCCTCAGACTTAAAGAAGAATGTAATAATTCCAATCCCAAAGAAAGCAGGAGTTGACAGATGCGAAAATTACCAAAATATCAGTGTAATAAGCCACGCCTGCAAAATACTCACGCGAATTCTTTACAGACGAATGGAAAAACTGGTAGAAGCACACCTCGGGGAAGATCAGTCGAAAGGCTATTTACAATTTGTACAGAAACCAGAAGGCAGTTATAAGAGTCGGGGGACACGAAAGGGAAGCAGTGGTTGGGCAGGGAGTGAGACAGGGTTGTAGCCTCTCCCCAATGTTGTTCAATCTGTATATTGAACAAGCAGTAAAGGAAACAAAAGAAAAATTCGGAGTAGGAATTAAAATCCATGAAGAAGAAATAAAAACTTTGAGGTTCGCTGATGACATTGTAATTCTGCCAGAGACAGTATAGGACCTGTAAGAGCAGGTGAACGGAATGGACAGTGTCTTGAAAGGAGGATATGAGATGAACATCAACAAAAACAAAACGAGTATAATGGAATGTAGTCGAATTAAATCGGGTGATGCTGAGGAAATTAGATTGATATCTGGGGAGCAAAATAACTGATGATGGTCGAAGTAGAGAGGATATACAATGTAGACAGTCAATGGCCAGGAAAGCGTTTCTGAAGAAGAGAAATTTGTTAACATAGAGTATAGATTTAAGCGTCAGGAAGTCGTTTCTGAAAGTATTTGTATGGAGTGTAGCCATGTATGGAAGTGAAACATGGACGATAACCAGTTTGGACAAGAAGAGAATAGAAGCTTTCGAAATGTGGTGCTACAGAAGAATGCTGAAGATTAGTTGGGTAGATCACATAACTAATGAGGAGGTATTGAATAGAATTGGGAAGAAGAGAAATTTGTGACTCAACTTGACTAGAGGAAGGGATCGGTTGGTAGGACATATTCTGAAGCATAAAGGGATCACCAATTTAGTATTGGAAGCAGCGTGGAGGGTAAAAATCATAGAGGGAGACCAAGAGATGAATACAGTAAGCAGATTTAGAAGGATGCAGGTTGCAATCGGTACTGGGAGATGAAGAAGCTTGCACAGGATAGAGTAGCATGGAGAGCTGCATCAAACTAGTCTCTGGACCGAAGACCACACAAAAGAACAATACATAACTCATGGTGATGGAATATTAATAATGATGTCTCTTTCTTGGAAATATTCAAGCAGATTAAGGCTCTAGCTGGAACACTCTGTAATTTGATAAGTGTAATAGTGATGGCTGCTTCCCACATGCAGTGGTCAGGCAGTCGTTCCTTGAGGCGCCTGTCAGTGGAGGCTCAGAGAGGAAGGTTCCCAGCGTGCACTTTAATTTATTTATCCACGTGTGTACTTGGGTGCAACATTTCTAATGTTGCAGTCACACAGCAGTGCTTTTTGCTAGTGGAGCACAGCCCAGTACTGTAGGTAGTGCCTGATGGTGTAGAAGAGGTGCTGGCAACACAGGGCTCTTTGCCCCTACGGTGGTGGCATGGAGTGGATAGGCCCACTTACAAATACACTACGTCGACCTTGTGGGAGAGGTGTCATGCATCTTGTTTGTGTTAAATTAAGATTTAATTGCTCCAATATTATCCCAGTTGAGGTGGTAACAGCATGACTGCATAAGAAAACATCTATGGTAATTCTTAGGCAATGAAACAGGGCCTATCATTTGGTTATACACCTCCACAGTGTAGTTAGGGGTTTCTTGTGTGTAACAGAATTTTTTGACGTAATACTGGCTTGAATTTTTTTAATTTACCGTGATGTTTTCACATGTCCATTCTAGTTTCATGCCGCACAGGGTAGCCATGCTGTCTGGGGCGCCTTGTCACGGTCTGCACGGCTCCCGCCATTGGAGGCTCGAGTCCTCACTGGGGCATGGGCGTGTGTGTTGTCCTTAGCGTAAGTTAGCTTAAGTTAGATTAAGTAGTATGTAAGCCTAGGGACCGATGGCCTCAGCAGTTTGGTCCCATAGTCCTTACCACAAATTTCCAAATTTCTAATTTTATTGGGTCTGATTACTCTGGGCAGCCTGTTAATGATATCATAATATTTCAGCAATTTTGCGTCATAAATTATAGACAATAAAATAAGGATGTCTTGGAGATATTTCCAGCAGATATCTAGGGTCATAAATTACACTAATTAAGATAAAGGTATCTCAGGTAAGCATCTGGTGGCAATATTGTGTCATAAATTATAGCCATAACATAACTATAAATGTAGCGGCAGTGATGTTTTGATAGTGGCATACATACTGGGTAATCATGGTAATTAATATAAGGCAATCAGTTTGGATCATAAACTATAGCCGCTAAGGTGTTAAGTAAGGTCACAAATTTGGCTTAAATACTAGATAAGAGAACAACTGGCTTACTTGGAAGAGGGGCAAGGGTATGGGGAGAAGGAAGGATAGGATTAAGATAAGGATGACAGGTAGTGTTTGTTTACATAATGGTCATGAATCATGAGAAACTGCTCTGTTCTCCTACTTTCAGATTCTGTTAGGAACATGTCTCCTCGCTTATAGACGCTAATGCATGCTTCTGCGGTGACACTCGAGCTGAAGGTAAGCAGATTCGAATTTTGGTGGTGGAAAAAATATTCACAGCCAGTATTTGACCGGAAAGGGGAGGAGAGATGGTGGCGTAAAGTTCCTGATCAGCAGATGTGCTGGATTAAATACCGAAATTCTCTGCAGCGTCATCTGAAGTGAAGACATGTGACACTTGATGGTGATCCGTCCATTAGATGGGAACGTTAAGCTTGTCAACCCCATGGTGCTATTCGCGAGGAATGAGCTTTGTGCTAGCACTGCATTTCACCCTCTACCTTCTTTCACCATCATCATCATACAACACAGACATTACACTACATTGTACACACACACACACACACACACACACACACACACACACACACATATATATATATATATATATATATATATATATATATATATATATATATATATATATATATATATATATATACGAGGTGTGGCTAGAAAAAAACCGGACTAGTACTGGTGAAACAATAAAACGAATGCAATAAGGCTGAAAGTCGCGTGGCCTGTCACGTGACTCTCGCTCCGCCTACTGCTCGAGTTTCATCTGCCTCCTGCACTCAGTCTGCCCGTGGCGTCTGTTTTAAGTAGTTGACGTTTTGTCTGTGCGTCGGAAAATGTTGAGTGTACAGAAAGAACAGCGTGTTAACATCAAATTTTGTTTCAAACTAGGAAAATCTGCAAGTGAAACGTTTGTAATGTTACAACAAGTGTACGGCGATGATTGTTTATCGCGAACACAAGTGTTTGAGTGGTTTAAACGATTTAAAGAAGGCCGCGAAGACACCAGTGATGACACTCGCACTGGCAGACCATTGTCAGCAAAAACTGATGCAAACATTGAAAAAATCGGTAAACTTGTTCGACACTTTCCTTGTCAACTCCTGTTAACTCAGACACTACTCTGATTGTTAAACGGCGATCTTGTCGAACAAGTTTACCGATTTTTTCAATGTTTGCATCAGTTTTTGCCGACAATGGTCTGCCAGTGCGAGTGTCATCACTGGTGTCTTCGCGGCCTTCTTTAAATCGTTTAAACCACTCAAACACTTGTGTTCGCGATAAACAATCATCGCCGTACACTTGTTGTAACATTACAAACGTTTCACTTGCAGATTTTCCTAGTTTGAAACAAAATTTGATGTTAACACGCTGTTCTTTCTGTACACTCAACATTTTCCGACGCACAGACAAAACGTCAACTACTTAAAACAGACGCCACGGGCAGACTGAGTGTAGGAGGCAGATGAAACTCGAGCAGTAGGCGGAGCGAGAGTCACGTGACAGGCCACGCGACTTTCAGCCTTATTGCATTCGTTTTATTGTTTCACCAGTACTAGTCCGGTTTTTTTCTAGCCACACCTCGTATATATATATATATATATATATATATATATATATATATATTATGAATTTGGCCAGCTATGGGCCGCATACAACTTAAGACTTATGGTGTTTCTTTTTCTTCCGTTCTTCCCAGTACTTCTTCATTTTCTCGCCAACTGCTCGTCTCTGCTCATCTGTCCACACTCTCTTGGGTCGAGGTTTTGGCGCATCTTCTTCATAGTTTGCGTTTTCTATAAGTAGCCTAACGTTATTCCATTTCTTCTGTAACACCTATTTTGTTGGCGTCTTTCTTTACTGCTTCTATCCATCCTACAGTGTTTTTCAGCTTACTAACGTAATTAAAAATTTTCTTTGTAATCCGTGTTTCTTCCATTCTTTTTAAATGTCCATAAAATTTTAGCCGTCTCTTCCTCATTGTATCTGTGATCTTTCCTGTATTTTTGTATAGGTCTTCATTTCTCCTTTTAATGCACCTGTTTTCCTTGTTTTTCTCAGGACCTAGAATTTTTCTTAATATTTTTCTCTTTCTTTTTTCTAGTTCTCTTAATTCGCCTTTCTTATTCAATGTTAGGCACTCTGATCCATATGTTGCTTGTGTCCTAATAACTGAATTATAATGTTTAATCTTTGCTTGTATGGATATTGATTTCTTATTGTAGTAGTTTTGTGTTAATTTATATGCAAATTCCAACTTTTTTATTCTTTCTTTATTTGTTGTGTTATCCAGTCCATTGGCTTGGATCCACTCCCCCAGGTATTTGAATCTATCAACTCTTTTAATTTTTCCATACTTTGTTTTCATAAACTTTTCTGTATTATGCTTGTGTTCTATATACTCGGTTTTTTCGTAGGATATTTTTAGCCCAGTCTTTTCAGCAATCTCGTGTAACATATCAAGCATAACTGTTGTGTCTGTTCGGTTTTCAGTTATCAATGCCATATCATCCGCAAAGGCTAAACATTTTACTTCAAATTCGTTCTTTCCTTGGCCCATGCTTATACCCTTTGTGCCTCTGTTTTTTAATGTGTTTTCCCATGTTTTTACTACTTTATCTAAAACCAAGTTAAAGAGAATTGGGGACAGTCCGTCACCTTGTCGAACTCCTGTTTTGATTTTGAATGGTTCAGAAATTTCGCCTTGAAACTTAATTCTTGATGTCGTATCTGTGAGCGTTTGTTCAACAAGTCTTCTGGTGTTTTCATCTATCCCTGATTCGTAAAGTATCTGGAATAGTGTTTGTCTGTCAACTGAGTCGTAGGTCTTCTTGAAGTCTACGAAAGTAACTACTGTATTTTTATTTTGTATAGCTCTCACTCTCAAATTTGTTTTTAAATTAAGAATTTGTTCTGCACATGATCTACCTTTTCTAAATCCTGCTTGATAATCTCCTATATTAGGTCCTACTTGTTCCTCTATTCTATTTAAAAGTGCTTTAGAAAGTATTTTGTATGTCTCTGGTAACAAGGATATGCCCCTGTAGTTGTTAATGTCTGTTTTATCTCCTTTTTTATGGAGAGGGCGGATCAATGCTTGTTTCCAGTCACTGGGTATGATTCCTTTTGTCCAAATGTCTTTAATTACTTTGTGAATTTTCTGACGTGCGGATAAGCCCCCTAGTTTCTACATTTCTGCCACTATCCCATCCTCACCTGGTGCTTTGTTATTCTTCAATGCTTTGATAATCTTTTCTATTTCTTCTACTGTAGGTGGTTCCGACGGTGGATTTTCATGTTGCGGTTTTTGAAATTGTAACCTGTCAATAGGCTCCTCACAATTTAATAGATTTTCAAAGTATTCAGCTAAGATTTGGCAGTTCTCTTTATTGCTTAAAACCATTTTTCCATTTTTATCTTTAAAATGTAAACTTGGTGACTGGAATTCTGTTAAAACTTCTCTGAAAGTCTTATAGAAGTCTCTAGTGTTGTTCCTTTTGAAATCAGAATCCATTTCTTCTAATCTGTCTTTGTCATATTTTCTTTTCACTGATCTGATGATTTTTGCTGTCCTTTTCCTTTCTTCTTTAAACTCTTCCCAGTATTCGTGTTTCTTATTACTGTTCCATTTTTTCCATGCCTTTAGTCGATTGTCAATTGCTTCATCACACAGCTCATTCCATCATCTGTGTTTTGGTATTCTTCGTGGCTGTCCCATTTCTTTAACTGACTCTATCATTGTTTCTTTAATTTCTTCCCAATTATCCATTTTTCTTGTGTTTAGTATATGACAGAATTTGTCCTGCTTTTGCAGGAGAAATTTAGTATTTACTCTTGGAAATCTTCTTGGTTTTGGTTTAGGTTTGTTTGGTTGGAACATGGTCTTTATTTCTGTCAGATAATGATCTGAGTCTATGTTTAGGCCCTTCCTCACTCTGACATCCAAGATTTCCTTGTAGTTGCGAGTCGTTATTGTCACATGGTCCAACTGATATTCACCTTGATCTGGATTAGGTGACACCCACGTTTTTTCTTTCTTGCAAGTTTCCTGAAACATGTCGACATTAATTTTAGATTAAACTGTCTACAAAAATCTATGAGTCTTTCCCCATTTCTGTTGGTTCTTGCATGTGCTGGATAATCTCCAACTACTGATTTAAATTTTATTTCTTTGCCAACTTGTGCATTAAAGTCTCCCACTAAAATTTTTATATGGTCTTTTGGTAATATGGATGTTTCGTGTTCAAGAATTTCCCAAAAATCTTCCACTTTGTCAACATTTGTTCTGCTATGTTGGTGAATAGGTGCATGTGCATTTATAACAGTGTAGCGTTTATTGCCTGACTTGAACGTCAGAAATGAAATTCGTTCTGATGGGGAGCTAAAATTAGTTATTGATTCCGTAAGTTGCTGTTTGACCATAAATGCGGTCCCTAATATATTCGTATTATTGGAATTTTTAATGACTTGTTTTCCTTTGTAGATCCTGTATTCACCTGATTCAAATGCATTTTCATCCAGATACCTTGTTTCTTGAAGAGCTAATATAAGTATGTTGCGTTGATTGAGAGCGTCCGTTAGGTGTTTTAGTTTTCCAACTTTCATAAGTGTGTTGATATTCAGAGTCCCCAGTAGATGTTTTTTCTTGGGTCTTATCTTTGAAGAAGTACTAGGAAGCTCCGACTCTTCCTTACATGATGTTCTAGGCTCTCCAGAATCCAAAGGCCTAATTGCACCGCCATGAATAGCGATGGAAGATTGGTTACTTCCTGGAGTAGTTTCCATTTTGAAATTTACCATCATGTCTTAGGTTAAAGTTTGGTTTGGGGAAAGGTAGTTGAACCTTTCGATGATAAAAATTCAAGCATTTAGCTTAGAATTATAAGTGAGGCCGCCACTAACATGTGGGACAGACGCCTTTTGCAGCCGCCCACTGTGGGAACAGACGCTACAGTCTGGTGCTTTTATATAAAAGCCTGCCTCTTCCGCCAGTTCCGCCGTTCTGATGATCTTCATCGCCGCCTTCACTGCCGTTGAGGTCTTCACCGTTTCCCTGGCTAGGGACCCTCACGAGGTACTATCACCCGGGCCAGGTGAACCAAGGTTTTTTAACGAGGTGTTACTCCTCCCCCTCCTCCTTTTTCAACCGGGCTTATATATATATATATATATATATATATATATATATATATATATATATATATATATTTGTCTGGATTAAAGGACAATATCGTCCCAGAAACAAATAAAAATATACTTGAAAACACTCTGCCCTGGTAAATGGCAAAAAATGAGCCTCTGAAAAGTAATGCCTTTTTTGTCTTATACATACTTTCGGCTATATGTTGAACGTAAACATCAGATCGAGATTTTCAGTCACGGCTGTCAGACTTGATGCGGAAACGGCAGAGGGAAAACTGCAATGTTTACATAATACACTGTGGCTAATATAGAGAAATACCTGCAAAGGACACAGCATTTGCGGCATAACTGAAAGTGTTAACGAAATATAAATCTCCAGTACTGTTCCCCATCGATCCAAGAGAAGGACGCTGGCAAGACGAATGGAGAGACAGAGAGAGAGAGAGAGAGAGAGAGAGAGAGAGAGCTGTAAAGGCAGGGCCACGAGATACATCTTTGGTTTGTTCGCCAGAGCGAAGTGTTTGTCGTGCGTTCGACTTCAAAAGCGAGTGTTCCTTTGACATTAAAATGGGCCGTTTGCTCGCATCACAGCACCTGGCGGGGCCCGCTGATCACACGTCCAGAAATACAAGCCATAGGCTTTTCGTTGACTTTCTCTTCACTTTGCGTTACATGTCATGCGTATATTTCAGATGTTTTTAAATTTCATAGAATGTGGACCTACTGTGCGTTACTGGCGTACCTATTCCAGAGCACTTTTACTGACAAATATTATCCCTCGTTCAGCAACTTTGAGGTTATTTATTCACTCTTGCTACAGCATGTTACACAAACAGAAGTAAGCGACGGATGAGTTAATAATTTTTCGTGCTTAGTGGCGCGGAGATCAACCAAAATAAGTTAAATTCGCCTGGCCTGTAAAAGTTAAGTCGACAAGTTATTAATTAGTGTACTTAGTGAAAAATACATTAACGTTTGCGTAGCCTCCAGTATTCTTGTACTACCTAGTCAGTCAATCAATTTCCACACTGGACTTATAAAAATT
This sequence comes from Schistocerca nitens, assembly GCF_023898315.1. NCBI lineage: Eukaryota > Metazoa > Arthropoda > Insecta > Orthoptera > Acrididae > Schistocerca > Schistocerca nitens. Next base: position 175,272,689 of record NC_064619.1, read on the forward strand.
AGGGAAACGTTATGTTGCCGGTTTTAATGCTCCAGGTGTTCTGTCTCCTTCAACTTTAGCACAACGCCCTTAACGTTCATATAACAATTAGAAACTGTCAAAAGTCCTCCCTCGGAACGTTATTCAACTCGCGCGTTATATTGGCTTGAATATCGGTTATGCCGTCGAAGTGTTTATTCTTCGTGTGAATTTCCGTGCTGTGTGGTTTTGTGGTCGTTACGTTTTGATCACACCAAGTCTCGTCAACAGTGATGATTTCCTACAGAAGAGAAGTGTCCGGGTTTTGCATTTCAGTCAAATCGTGGCAGGATTCCAAGCGACTTTGTTTTCGTTCAGGAGTTAAGATGTGCGACACAAACTTTGCACATACTTTTATCTTCTCCAGAACATTAATGAGAATGTCTTCAACACTTATTTTAGAGATGTTGTTCCCTCGCGATTTGAGACGCAACAACGCTGACGTAGTATGGCCATATATCCACTGCTTGACACTGCCTCCTCACAACTGAATAGTAGAACATGCATCTGTTGTTTACAGTTGTTAGTTCAAGCTGGCGCCGTAGTTACACGCTGGCATTGCTTATACAACAGGAATAAAATCAGTTTTGAAACAAGCATATTATTTTGTGCACAATTGTATGTTTATTCGCTAACAGTTTCTGTTGTTATAACCATCTTCACAGGAGAACACGGTTTTTGTTGTTGTAATTGTTGTGGTCTCCTGTCCAAAGATTGGTTTGATGCAGTTCTCTATGCTATTCTACCCTGTGCAAGCATCTTCATCTCCGAGAAACTTCTACAGCCTACAGCCCTCTGAATTTGGTTCCTGTATTCATGTCTTGGTCTCCCTCTACGACTTTTACCCCCCACGCTGACCTCCAGTACTAAACTGGTGATTCCTTGATACCTCAGAATGTGTCCTACCAACCGATCCCTTCTTGTAGTCAGGTTGTACCACAAGGTTCTCTTCTCCCCAATAGCATTCAGTACCTCCTCATTAGTTACGTGATCTATCCACCTAATCTTCAGTATTCTTCTGTAGCATCACATTTCAAAAGTTTCTATTCTCTTCTTGGTTGAAATGTTTATTGTATATGTTTCACTTCCATACGTGGCTATACTCCACATAAATACTTTCAGAAAGGGCTTCCTCATACTTAAATTTATACTGGAAGTTAACAAATTTCTCTTCTTCACAAACGCTTTTCGTACCATTGCAGGTATATATTTTATATCTTCCCCACTTCGACCATCATCAGTTATTTTGATTCCCAAAATGCAAAATTCATTTACTACTTTAAGTGTCTCATTTCCTAATCTAATTCACTCAGTATCAACTGATTTAATTCGACTACATTCCATTACCCTCGTTTTGCTTTTGTTGATGTTCATCTGATATCCTCCTTTCAAGATACTGTCCATTCCGTGCAACTGCTCTTCGAAGTCATTTGCTGTCTTTGTCATGTCATGTCATATTATGTCTGCCATGTCATTGGCAAACATCGAAGTTTTTATTTCTTCTCCCTGGACTTTAATTCCTACTCCTAACTTTTCTTTCGTTTCCTTTACCGTTTGCTGAACATACAGGTTGAATAACATCGGCGATAGGCTACAACCCTAGCTCTCTCCCTTCTCGATCACTGTTTCCGTTTCGTGCCCCTAGCCTCTTATAAATGCCATGTAGTCTCTTTACAAATTGTAAATAGCCTTTCACTCCCAATATTTTACTCCTGCCACCTTCAGAACTTAAAAGAGAGTATTCCAGTCAATATTGTCAAACGTTTTCTGAAAGTCTACGAATGCTATAATTGTAGGTTTGCCTTTCCTTAATCTATCTTCTTTGACAGGTCGTAGGGCCCGTATTTCCTCGCGTGTTCCTACATTTATCCGGAATCCAAATTGGTCTGCCCCGAGATCGCATTCCGTAAGTTTTTCCATTCTTCTGTAAAGGATTCTACTTTGCAGCCGTAACTTATTAAACTGATAGTTCGACAATTTTCACACCTGGCAGCACCGGATTTCTTTGGAACTGTAATTATGAGGCTATCCCCAGCTCTAACAGAACGTTGTCTACTCGCAGGGCTTGTTTCTCCTGATACCGACGTCCTCTGGAGATGTAAATGTGGGACTATTTTTACCTCCGGAATATTTTACCCAAGAGGATGCCACCATCATTTAACCATATAGTAGAGCTGCATGCCTTCGGGAACAATTAAGGCAGTAGCTTCCCCTTGCTTTCAGCCGTTCGCAGTACAAGCATAGCAAGGCTGTTTTGATTGACGTTAAAAGGCGAGATCAGTGAATCATTCAGACTGTTGCCCCTGCTACTATTGAAAAAGCTGCTTCCCCTAGTCAGGAACCACACGCTTGTCCGATCTCTCAACAGATACCCCTCCGTTATGGTTGCACCTACAGTTCGGCTACCTGTATCGCTGAGACAGAATGTATATAGCGTACATCAACGGATCAAAAATACATTTCCGTTAAATATGACCTAACCAATTCTAGAACTTATATAATGTCATAATACTCTGTCTGACAACAGTTCACATAAATGTGCTGTATTTTGGCACAATTACAGTGATGTACAGTTGGTGAAAATTCCACACTTAATAATGGGCACCTTATAACTGTCAGATGTACAAATGCTATGTGATAGTTACAGAGATCAAGCTGAAACACTACAAAGTATGAATGTCTGAAAGATTACAAACGTCGTTTGGTCTAGTCAAAAATAACAGTAACGAAAACACAGAAATGGAATGGTGTCCATTATCTCAATAACAGTATAAATGCATAACCTGATGTAATGTGGTATCACTTCTCAACTGAAGTCTTAGTTTCACACACCTAACGCTGTTATCTGGTAATCCAGGAATTGAAATGATGTTATGCATCACTTGAAATCCAAAGAACATACGAACAGGCACTTATGTTTAAGTTCTAGATAGGTGATATTAGGTATAGATCGTAGTGTTTTTGGGACTTACACCACGAGGTCTAGGTTACATGGTATGTGCCGCCTGAGGTGCAGGTTTCATCTATATGTCAACTGGATGTAGCGTTATATGAAGTCTACCATGAAAGGTCGTTAGTTAGACGTTACATTGCAAGATCGAATATTTACACTCCTTGTAATTACATTTAATTTTGCTTTTTTTGCTGAAACTCGCTACTAAATAAAAATAAATTGCACATGCTACCTTTATTGTGTCATGTGGGAAGTTTGTAGAACATCTAGAAGGACATATTCAGTGGCATGACAACTTGTCTATATGTGCTGGACTGAGATCATTCTGTAGAGCTTTCACTGTCAGATATTGCTTCCCACAAGAGCCAAACATTACATTAATAAGATTCGGGATTCACTTTAACACAAAGGTTGGACGGGTGTAAAGGTCATTACAGACAGGTGTTTTCTTCGCCCATTTTCAGTGTTCCTCATATTTTGATTGCCTTTGTCTATCTATAAACCCATAAATAATCACTTCATCTACAAGTATCACAGCAGTATTTGGCTTGTAATGCGATAACTACGTATCCCAGCCCCTAGACAACGAAACCAGCCAAAACTTGTAATATTTCAACTCTGAGTCTGAGGGTACGTAGTTAAGGGCCACCATTATTTTTTTAAAATACCTGCAACTGGGGGCTCGTTTGGGATTTGTGTCTTGCAGAGTGGTAATTCCTTTGCTCTCTGTTATTCAGCGTACTATGCGAAGTGTAAAAACCTTCGCAAAACCAGTAGAGATTTCTGTAGAGTGAACCTCTCACAAAACTCAGTGAGAGATCGTTTTTTTCTGCAAGTAGGTTTCTGGAAACAGTGAAATTACGCAGAAATTTTCACAACTAACAACGCTATCGATAGAGGTCCTAATCTGTCACGTTAAAAGCAATTTTCGTGGGGGCTGAGAGTCTAAATAAGTTGAGTGCAGGGAACGGTAGTGGTTAGCGCGTTCAACAGACAGCGGCATTAGAGACGGTTGGAACACGAGGTAACCAGCAGCAGCTACAGTTACATCAGGCGACTGCCTCAGTGACGTACGCAGTGTATCGGCAGTACGACGGCAGCGTCTTCGAGTACTCCAGGGCAGTCTTCAATGTCGACTTACACTACAACCGACGGCATCACCATGGCAGAGGGAACCATTTCAGATCAATAAGTGCTTGCGCAAATAGTGAGATAGTGTTTAACTCTGAAGCTCAAGCCCTACTTATAGATCTCGCGAATATAAAACAGTCACCTAGTATGTGTGATTGTGAAAATGGAAGTGAGCCGGTTAGTCCGAAACCAGAGCGGAAAAGTGTAACTAATAGGAATCCAGGCAAGGGGAATTAATGTGGGGGAGATATGATGTCCCAACTAATGCAAATAATCCAGGGATTGGGAAATAATATGAATACAATGGCAAATAATATCAGTACAAATCGAACAGATATGGGTACATTGTGAACAGATATGGGCTCGCTGCATAGTTACGGATACAATTCGGACTGATGTGGGTACAAAGAAAACTGAAGTAGGTTTCGCTGTGAAAGAGGAAGTAGAAAAAATTATGGGTAACCTTGAAAAAGCAATTGATGATAAATTAAAATGTGTCCGAGTGGATAAGGGGAAAGCTGCAGACGAAGGTGTAATAGTAAAATCTAAAATCAAATCAGTGGAAAAAGATCTTGGGGAAGAAATGGATAAGGTATAGACGGAACTTGGGGGAAAGGTAAGAGACTGTATAAAAGCGCAAGATGCTCATAAAAGCAATATAAATTTAGCAATTAGTGACATTGCCAATCGTGTAGGTGAATGGGAGAAAGAAGTGGGAAAAATTAAAGATAAAGTAGAGTCCAGTATCACTAGTAAAAATGAATTTAAAAAACAAATGCAACAGATAAAAAGTGATTTAATTTCGTTAGGCTCCCAACAGGCCACACCGGTTATAAATATCCCTTGGGCAAGTACCGGATCTATGAACTGTTACACAGATGACGGAAGATACGGAATTTCTTGGCTGCGTGTAGGGACGCTTTTGTTCATGGCATGTCGGACGAAGCGAAAATAGAATACGTTAAACGACATTTGGAGGGAAACCCACAGTCTTGGGCAAATGTTAAATGTAGTACGTGCGAATCTTAGAAGAGTTCGAAAAGTGTTTTTTTAATAAACTTTGGAGCGAGGCAAAACAGACGTGGATCGAAAACGAATTTTTAAACGGGCCGAGTTACAGGTATGGTAATGGGACGATGAGAGATTTTTGCGAAGTGCGAACTTGGCAAGCCTATGCATGTGAAACATCCATTGGAGGTTTTATCGGAAATCACCACGTTAAAAAGGCGATTACCCGAAAATTTGCAGTGGGATCTTGTCCATAGTCCATGTGATTCCGTGGACGAATTTCTAGAGTTTGTAGAAAAATTAGAGAGGGCTTTGAAGTTCAAACACAGAGCAAATCGGGTGGTATTTATGAAAATGGGAATCCAAATGATCATCACCAGAATAAAAATCGTGAGATAGTAGCTGGAGTGAACAGAATGGTTGGAGAACGACGGGAGTGATAACTTCCGTGAATGGGACCCAAGTAAAGAACGCAGATTTGATGGGGGAAATTCGCGCGTACTGCAATTGCGTAACAACCGGTCGGGAAATTGATGTTCGCCGCATCTCAGGTCCGGGGATGGCTGTCTGAACAGGTGATGAAAAGGACTGGAGATAATGGTAATGGTAGAAATGTTGATACGTTTGTAGAAAGGCAAGAAATATGTAGGCTACACAGGGGGCTCTTTCAATAAAAGTAGGCGCGAACGACGGAAGCATAGATTTGTGAGAGGCTTAAGTAAAAGTAATGGGAATAAATTTGGGGGAATTATGTTAGTTTGATCGTGTAATGAGTGAGTGTGTGAATGGTGATGAATGGAAAGATTCAGTGGTTCAGAAAGAAGATAAAGAGGAGATGAATTTTGTGAAAGCAAATTGTGTGGAGAGTTCTGAAGAGGCATTAGCAAATAGTAGCATTTGCAGTAAGGAAGGTGTTTTAGTAGCAAGTATTTGTGAGTCGGCGAATAACATCGATGTTAGTGAAGGCGGCGAAGCTTTGGTCTCGCCTGCTGAAAATGGGGGTGATTGTGTTTCGGCGGAAAGCGTCAATGTTACTAAGGGAGGCTTAGCATTGGTCTCGCCAGCAGTTGAAGTTAAACAGTATCGGCGGAGGTAGATAATTTCTGTTTAAAGGAATGGAGTAATGGTAATTTATGTCGTGATGTAAAAGCTACTGGTATTGATACTTCGGAGGAAGAAATTTATGCGTTTCTAGTCACGAATGAAGGCGAAACGAAACTTATTGATGAATGTGTGGATCTAAAATGTTTGTCAGAGAATGAATGTGAGGATGTTTGTAAAGTAGGATCTGGGGTTAATCTGGATGAAAAGTGTGTGTAAATGGCAGTATGTGCTGATTTTTCTCCAATTACAGCGGAATGTAGCAAGTCTGGAAGTCCCAAAACTGTACGACAAGGCAGCAGCAATTCGTGTAATGTAGTGGTGGGGAATAAAGTTGTGTAGGATTCACGTAAATTTGTCGGCGCAGGAATGTAAGGTTTCCTATGTGAATTTATATAGTGATTTAAATGGTGTATCAGCAGATACGGTTGCTGAGATGAATATTTATGGTGATGATGGCTTAGGGATCGATCTATTATTTCAGGAATATAATGTGTTTCAAAGTGAATTAATATGTAATTTTGTTGAATATGCAAGTGTCGATATTTTGGAGAGGAAAAAAAATTAAAGTTGTGCATGCTGTGGATAGTGAATCGGCGAAAGGTGTGGAAGAACTAACAGAAAATTTAGAGAGGGCTGAAGTAAATAGTGTGGATGGAGGTAGTTTGTCTAATGATGTTCGTACAAATTGGTATATGAAGGAGGAGTGTGATTTTAGTGTGACCGATTGGCGTTGGTACGATGTAGTAACACAGTTCCTGTGTAGATGGTATGTGGCCTTATTGTACTTTCAACACAGTACTTCCAAATGAATTGGGAATTGTAACCTCTTGCATGGTGAGCTATGAATGTGTGGGAACTGTTTCGTTTTAGATATCATCCACTGACAGACTTATAAACAGTATCTCCATTAAAATTGTGAACAACTATGAGATTTGGAATGTGTGTTACCGTTTCTTAAGTTGCTTATAGTCAAACCACATGTATCTCTCAGTACAGGTACAATTCACTCTCCAAGGTAAACCTTTATCACAACATTTAAACTCTTTACCTGCAACTATTTTATTGTATTCAGAGCACTGATAAACATAAAAATCTTGAAGTTCTCCATTAATATAACAACCATCTTTATTACAATTTGGACAATCTTGACTATAAAATTCTCACCAAATTTTCTTTCACAGATACCACATTTCTGATTTTCCATTGTTACTACTTGTTTACATTTTCTGCAAAGTTCAAAGCCACATTTATGTTCTTTAGATCTAAAACAAGTCTTTTTGCATCCTTCACATTTGTAAGCTGTATCACAAACGTTTGGTAATTGTTCAACCATTCTTCACTATAACAGTATCTACTGCATTTCTCACAATAAATCTTATTTTCTTCACTTTCATTTTCTGGACTTTTGTATAACATGCACATTTTTCTCTCTATTATACGTCTGTGACCGTTCTTGTTTTTATATGGCTTATTACATTTATCACAGAAATACACTGATGCTAGGAAAGCTGTCATGCCGTTAATTACATCAAAATGGTTTCGATCTTTATTCAGATATATCTTGATTTCTTTCTCAGCACCACTATAGACAACCGAATTGAAATTCTCAGCACATACGACATATAAACAATTTCAACAAACATTTTTGAAACAGTGATCAAAAAATTTTTTAAACATTTTTCTTTTTAAAATTCAGTCTTGATCGCACCACGTATGCTGTAAGAACATAGGTGACTGATTTCCGTCATATCACACGACCATCATCAGACCTGTAATTTAATTTAGAAAGTAATATGAACTTTATTAGATTGACAATAAAATATGACAAAATGCTTATAAAGATAAAATACAATAAGACTTGTTATACCCATGGAATCCTTCGAAGATGGTAGGTAGAGCACCCTTCTCAGCTGCTGTGATGTCAACTGGTGCCAGCATGTGACGGGCATACGCTTAAATACGAAAATGCTCCACCTACCTCTTCTCCCTCTACCTCACGTCAATCAATCACAGTAAAATGCGTTTACATCCATTACAACCATGGTACTACTCAAATATTGTATAAAATATCAATTAAAAGCTTTAAAATAAATACAGACGATGTACACTCAGTGTGCCCTCTATGGGCTAAGGTGGTACTACCACAATGGTTTCAAAGTCAATGATGTTGTGAAGGTCTTTGGCATTGCAGCATCATATCGATATGTGAGTTGTGACTCGACTGCAAGTATACACCTATGCTAGATTTAGTCTGTATGTCATATGTTAACTTTATTTGCCACTGGTGATATATGTAATAATGGAATGATCAGCTGCAGAGTGCTATTATATGACATAGAATTTTCAATGTCATAAAACTGATTTATTAAAAATGGAGTCATATTTCGTAGTATTTCTAGTTGGAAGGTTAAGATTGTGATATAAATATTTACTTACTGTTCTAAGGTACATTTCTGCCATGGATACAACTGGGACCTGTGATTTTCTGAACAAAAGAGTGTATATCTGTTCATATAATTTCGACAAAGAGATCATAGAAATGTTTTACAAGAAAATCTAACTGTTAATTGAGAAGCACTGACGTTTCATATCTACAATGGGCATATATCTCGATCTCATCTTTACATACGACATTTATTTGGATATCTAACAATTCTTCAACATTTTTAATGTCATCCAAAGTAAATCCTTCTTCATTTTATTCGCCCAACTGTTTACATAATTTGTCAGTTAACTCTTACTGTAATCTGTATTTATCTCACCCACTCTCTAATCTTCTTAACTTCGCCAGTGGTTAGTTCTCTTCCCAAAATATTATTTGTATGGTATGTTAATGCAACAATAACTGCTCTAAGACAAAACAAATTATCAGTGTTATTAATTCTTGTGATACTTCTTTTAGTCTTTTTGTCATCAGCTACATTTATTTTTTTTACCTTTTCCAACTCCATGAATCGCTAATATCTGAATATTAAAAGAGGTATCAGTTATATCAACAGTCTCATTATATCTTAAGATATCTTTAATTTTATTGCACAAAACTTGAACAGACTCTCTTGTATTATTCGATGCTTTACATCCTGTGGAAACTGGATAAAGCATTTTTGTATTGTTGATTGTTAAATTCAACTTATCCCCTTTTCTAAAATTAGTCCTCTTTTTAGGTACTTTAGAATTGACTGCTTTCATTGTATAATCTGTTTTCTCACTAATGGTATCAAGTTAGGCAATATTAACATCGTTAAAGACAATTCTGTAGCTAACAGACGATGCTTTAAATTTTTCATTAAATCTCGACCAAATTTCTTCAATCTCAAATAAATGCTTTTTAGATGGCTCAGTCTCCTTTTCTTGCTCAAATATTTTGCTACTGAAAGGGTAAATTTGATCTAGTCTCACTACTTTTTACTCTCTCAGAAGGTAAGATCGGTAGAAATAATTTATATTAGGTACATGTTGTGGTCATGATCTTGCTGCTGGGAATACTTCTGGATGAAATGTAAACTCTTGTAATCCAATGGCATTAATTAACTCTGACTTCCTTAATCTACTGCATCCTATAATGTCAAGATTTTTAGCTAAATCGTTGAGTTCCTTTACTCCCAAATCATCGAGAGTTCTTGTAGGAGGTGGTAGAGTATTTGAAATGATTAAGTTATTAAATCAGCTTTTCTAATTCCTCTATAAACACATAAATTATTCTTTCTGTACTAATTGCAAAGTTGGGCGACTGTAAACTTTGTCAACACAGCATCCATTTAAATAAGACAAAAAACAATTAATATCTCACAAAATTAAGCTTCTATTGATTTCTTGTGCTTGTTTGATCGTAAATGTCTTTTGAGACCACTTTTAACTGTTTCTTTTCCACAACACACTATTTTCTTTTTTCACTTATCTTCTAGTTTACAGATTTTGCATTTACTGGTGAGCTTGTCCCTAGATGTGTGATTCGAATAAAAGCAATCAGAATCCTTAATTTCTTGACAACCATTACATTTTTTAAAAAAATTGCATTAGTTTCATCTCTTTCAGCTACCATTGCATCAGTTACTGTTTTCAACATTTTAGTATACTCTTCACTCGAAATTTGTTTTAAAATTTCTTATGATTAGATATATACTGTTTAAAACGCTCTTTTTTAGTATTTTCTATCTGTTTCTAAATGGAATGTAGTCAAATTAAATCGGGTGATGCTGAGGGAATTAAATTAGGAAATGAGACACTTAAAGTAGTAAAGGAGTTTTGCTATTTAGGGAGTAAAATAACTGATGATGGTCGAAGTAGAGAGGATATAAAATGTAGACTGGCAATGGCAAGGAAATCGTTTCTGAAGAAGAGAAATTTGTTAACGTCGAGTATAGATTTAAGTGTCAGGAAGTCGTTTCTGAAAGTATTTGTATGGAGTGTAGCCATGTATGGAAGTGAAACATGGACGATAACTAGTTTGGACAAGAAGAGAATAGAAGCTTTCGAAATGTGGTGCTACAGAAGAATGCTGAAGATAAGGTGGGTAGATCACGTAACTAATGAGGAGGTATTGAATAGGATTGGGGAGAAGAGAAGTTTGTGGCACAACTTGACTACAAGAAGGGATCGGTTGGTAGGACATGTTTTGAGGCATCAAGAGATCACAAATTTAGCATTGGAGGGCAGCGTGCAGGGTAAAAATCGTAGAGGAAGACCAAGAGATGAATACACTAAGCAGATTCAGAAGGATGTAGGTTGCAGTAGGTACTGGGAGATGAAGAAGCTTGCACGGGATAGAGTAGCATGGAGAGCTGCATCAAACCAGTCTCAGGACTGAAGACCACCACAACAACAACAACATCTATTTCTACCATAGATTCTAGTATATTATTTACAAATGTATGAACGCTTATGCTTTGAGTATGTGTGTGAATGAAAGTTATCAATTGACTTCTTCACTTAGCATTTTTTTACACTTCTTCAAGTCTTCCATTTACTAATAAAATTTTTTATAAACAAATGAATCCACTTTCTTTTTGCTGTCCACTAGATAGTTGAGTAGATAAAATGTTTACACTCTCAATTTTTTCACTGTCACCATCATTCCTACTATGTATTTTTTTTATTTCACATACATATTTCGTGAAAAGCAAATTGATCATGCTCTTAAGGAAATTACATATGGAATTCCAGGCTCTAAATATTTGGCACCTGAACAATTTACAGAATTTCAGTGACCATGATGCCAGCTGCTGAAAAGAAAATTTTTGTTTACTAACGTATTTTCATTCAATATAAATGGAAGTCGAATCTTCTATGCTGAATATCTTCAAATTCGTTGAAGACAGAAAATGTGAATTAAACTTGGGCCCATGTTTTGCTAACATTTGGGTGCCATCACTAATGATACTATAACGTTTTTGTACGGAAATCCCGATGTCAAAAATTTGATGCCTGGAATTTAATAGAGAAATAGAAGACATTATATCCAATTTCTTAAATAAAATGGCATCCCTTTCATAGAAATTCAACACGATAGTCCTTTTGCCTTAGAATACGAATACATTCAAAATGAGAAACAAGTCTTAAGGCAAGTAACTTCATACAAAAGTGTTGGATTCCTTTAACTGTCTGATCATTTTGAAGAATCTGTGATGACATTCAAGATGAAACAACGCAAATAAGTGAGAAAGTATTACTTGAGCATCAAGATAAGCTTTGTGGATCACCTAAAATACACATCTGTTGAAAAAGAGCAATCTCCAAAAATTATTGAACAACAACTGATAGAAATACAAAAACAAGATCAAGAATGTCTACAATTAAAAGATCTAGTATCTGCTGTAGTAGAGATGAAAAAGAACAAATTATATACATTGCCACATTCAAGCAGTATGCCAAGAAAAATTATTTCAAAGTTGGTGGCATACTATCTGAAAATATTCTTTCAAGAAGATTCTCAAGCTATAATGACGTAAGACCTAAGGACAATAAAATATTTTATGTCAGAAAATATAAGTATACTGATTATAACTTAATAGAACAAATGCTTAATATTTATTTTAGTGTATACAGAGTAAATAAAAGAAAAGAAATATAGAATATGCACTTCAACAGTCTATCTTACTTGGTGTGAAATTATGTGACCAATCCAATGACATTGTTGATGAAGTAATGGCGAAAGAAAAAATATTTGTGACATAATATTAACTGTTCCTGCTGTAGAATTTTCATTTACTGACCGTCAGTTCCAGACGTGAAAGATTTTCCGCCAGAAAAGAGATTATTGAATTCCAGACAGTAAAGATTTACCAGGAATCTAATTATTCATAGAAATTTAGCGAGGTCACTGTTTGAAGATTCGTTTCTCCATTCAAATACTATTTTTATCAACGAGGTGAGTCTCTATTCTTTAATCAAAAATATATACTGGGTGATTCATCCAGTCAGCAACTTTTTCGATGGAATGCCAGAGGAAAAATATTCTGCCCCCTGCAGATTTTAAACAGCAATGTTTACTCTGAACTGTGTCTGTCACAAAAATTCAGCTTTCTGGGTTTTCTACCCAAAACAATGCAAAAATAAAAAGTTTCATGCTTTATTCGTTACAGAATATGAATATACCTCCTGAAAAATTAAAGGAATTTCAGAGCTTTGAAATATCACCTCTGCCAATTTTACAAAATGCAAAGGGAATCACAGATGGAATTCCAGGCACTAAATACTTATCGCCTGAAAAATTAACAGAGTGCTGTAGAAGATCAGGACTCACACTCCTGGACCCTGCATGAATTTAAGACAATGTGATGCTATTGGCTGAAAATATTAACGATAAAAAAACTATATTCTAGCATATTTTTATGGAAATCCTAGCATGGAAAATTCCCACATCTGGAATTACGTAAGATATTTTATACTTTGGAGTTTCAGTCATTATGGAATTCCAGGTGTGGGACCCACGAAAGTCAGCGACTGAATTTTTAAATCTGTTTTTAAAGTAGTCATGTACAATTCAAATTTCATCTCCAATGAGATTGTATAAATAAGTCACACTTAGATCAGTTAATTGATTTATGAATGTAGAGATTATATCTTCGTCATCATCAGGATAATATACAGACGGAATGAAGGAATGTGTCAGTTTCCGCATTCATACTGCTTTTATACATTTATACAGAAATGATTTTTAATAGATTTGCAAAAAAAATATACGAAAATTTAAGGGTGAGCAAATCACTCACCCCTTCAAAGATGTTTCGAATATTGTTTCTATCAATGAACCAGCGACAGCTAAAACAGATGCAGTCTGAAGACTAGTGCAGCCAGAAAGGCTGGTTCAGCTGCTGCTGCTCTGGCAGTCGCCAGTCTTGGATTGCGTTCAGGGTGGTAAGATTTCCTGTCTGCAGATATAGGAATTTCACAGGAATCTAATTATTCCTGTGAAGATATTTCTGAACCCCTACCCAGTATGGGTTTAACTTAAAAAAACAATTTTAACCTGAACGAAACGTTCACCTAAAGAGGCAATGCCAGTCCACAGTCGCCCACAAACTTATGACAATTTCGACAGCAGTGAGTGGCCCTATCAGAATATATTCAAAATTTTAATTATTTCTTACAGATCTATTAAAAATTGTTTCTCGTAAATGGAGTGAATTGTAGACCTTATCAACAACAAGCCTGCATACAATGGTAAGCAAGTATGTGTGATTATTGATGGAAATAATGTTCCTTAGTTCAAAGCAAAAGATGTTGCTGAGATTTTAGAATACAGTAATCCACAACAAGCTATCACTGTAAATTCTGATGTTGATGAAAGAATTACATTCGAAATTTATGAGAACAAGGGGTGTTATCATATAGCACCCTTTTAAATACATAAAAAAATATAGTATTTATCAATGAATCCAGTCTGTATTCCATAATTTTATCCTCTAAAAAAGAAGAAGCAAAACAATTAGAAGATAGATTACTCATGCAGTTTTCCTTCAGTTCGAAAATTTGGCTAATATAAACTACAATCAACCATTGAAAATTTCCAAGGACAAATTGTTGTAAAGGAAAGAAGATAAGGCTTTCAAAAATTAAGACTAAAAATTAGAGAAACACAACTGCATGTAGTTCCACCAAATGAAGATACTAATTTGAGACATATATTTGTCCTTCTAAGATTATTTGCTGATGATTGTGACTATGATTATTATGTCATTAGAATACAAAGAAGAAATTTACAAAGAAAGCTATATGGAATTGTAGACAGACATCCAAACTGTGAAGAAATTTTGAGACTTGAGTACAATCCTTACTCACTAAATTTATATCAAAGAATGAAAGAAAATTTGAGGATTGTCTGTCACCTCAGTTATTTCAATACTTTGAATAACTATGCTCAAGAATACTTGATTAACGATGTAATGAATCTTCATCAGACTGACACAGTCTGAAGGCAGGCACAGCCTCTGGATTAATATAATATTTGGTAGCATTCAAATGACGCTATCAAAAATATATACAAAATTCATCTTTCCCCGGGGTCGGATTTTTTGTCCACTGACGCAAAATGAGACAGCTATGGCTATCTCTGAATTGATATAATTTTTTGATCCCGAACAGGTCTTATTAAAGCAGACGTTGTCTGAGGACTGGCGTATCCAGAAAGGCTGCTTCGGTTGCTACTGCTTTGGCAGTCGCCAACTCAAGTCTGCGACTTAGCCTACGACTACATTCGCCTTAGTCACCCAAATGTTGTGCGAATTATCGAAACCTAACCACTCATCATAGACTTTATCTCCATTCTTTATCAGAACATTTTCAACGAGATACACATCTGGAATTTCGTTTTCTGTAGCTCATAGTCATAAAAATTTCCTTTTACTTCTTCTCCATCTAAGGCTTTTAATTACGCATTTCAATTGGAATGAATAATATCTTCAAATTCAAACATTTCAGTTGGCTGTATATCCTTTTTCAAAAAGTCCTTCAAGTTTACTGATCCTCACTTTATCTCCTTTTTTAAATTTAGCCTTATCGTTAGGCGCAATGATGCCTGTCTTATAGTTCTCTTCATTAACCTCTACTGGATTCATTTTTATAGTTCAATGAACTGTGTTATTGTACTCATCAACTAGTTTTGAGACTAGGTCGACCCATTCATAATTTCTTTGAGGAGCAAATTTTTTTCTACATATTTTCTTTCAATGTTCTGTTAAATTGCTCAACAACAAACGCTTTTAATTCTGTATGAGTCGAATAATGATTAATCGTGTATTGATTCATCAGCTCATGAAACTCTTTATTGCAGAATTCTTTACCATTGTCTGTCTGTAAATTTTTTGGGCGTCAGGCGATTACTGCAGGTCTAAGCCTTCTCCAGCTGGTCCTGAATATTTTAACAAATGCATCAACTACATTCTTAGCCATTTTATCTTTAACTGGGGTAGCCCATGCAAATTTAGGAAAGACATTGACAACAGTTAATAAATATTTACATCCTCGATTTATCTTCGAAATTTCTTTCAACTTGCCAGAGTCCATTTCGATCAGATAGGCTTGCCATAGATCATCAATACTGAGAGAAATTACATTTCTTCATTTAAAAATGTTTTTCATCAGTTTATGTAACTCATTAACAATTTCTTCATGAAGCCATTTGTTCACCCCTCCACTTACAAAATTGTTTTAACGAAGCTTTTTTTCTTCTTTTCACTAATTGTGCCAAGACCTTTAATTCTTTGTCTTCCATTTTTGTGATAACTCTGTGAGGTTCATGACTATCAGTAAATTTTTACACATCAAGCAGTAGATGTGTTCATCCACTTATGTAGATAAAAATATAATAAAGCTTAAATTATTTCACGAAATATAATTAACTTTACATCAACAGGAACAGTTTTAAGAAAATTTTTCAATCTTACAGTCAGAAAACTTGACTTATTTACTATTATTGACAGATTAGAAGGAGTTATTTCATACACAGTATCATAAACACTTACCGAAATATCGAATTCATTAAATGATCATTCTTTGTTTATATTTTGGCCAGTAGCCATAATTTTTTAAAAAATAAACCTGTACTTGAAATTATGAATTTTTTGTTCAACTCCAGTCACAAAAGTAAAATCAATGATTTGATTATCATATATTTTATCTTAGAGATTACTTAAATCATCCAAGTATGGGGTTAAATCTGTTTTTGAGAAATAATCTGGAAAAGCTTTTTCTACTTCTTTTTTGGTAAAGTAATTCGATAGATCTCTTTTTGTGATATAATTACTGAACTATGTTTGAATGCTTGTGAATTCAGGTTTTGTAACATATTCTTTTACTAAGTATTGTTTTTTGTAACAGTATCATAACCATTTACCAAATCTTTTATAGCTACAATTCTCCTGCCCTTAAAATCAATATTTCCTTTAGCTACTTTAAAGATGGTTCATAGTCGCAAACTGAAGAGTCCTTTAGCTGATGCAAGTTCTTTATGAAACTGTTTGATTAAACTTTCTGATGACTGAAAACACTTAACGAGTTTGTATCCAAAAAAAGTCCATTCAGTAAATCTAAAATATCACTAAAGTTATAATTTTTGCATAACAGTTCCAAAACAAACAAACACAAATGACTACAAATTATTTCATAGAAATTTTGTATTCTCTCGCTATTTTAGTACAGATCTTTTTTCCCAAACAATTAATTAGCTGTTTGGGAATATTCCCCCCCCCCCCATATGAATCAAAAACGAATTTTTTACCCTTATTCTTATAATGGCAAATTCCATGGGCGCCAACATGGTCAGAAGTACCTAACTTCAGTTATCGATCATATAAATACCTTTAAAGTGTTTTATTTTTAATTGTTTAATTAATTCTTCTATGTAGAAATTAGATAAAGGATTATTAAATTTTTAATCATTTTTTGGAATTTTGTTGTTGTTTTGAATCCCACTCCAGATTTCTTTTCCATTTCCAAATCATGTCTTGTTTGTTCTTCTAGCTGTTTATCAGCTTCCTTCTTGTTTGTGACTGCATTTACGATTATTGCAGATCCAGCAGCAAGTGAGCCAATTGTTGCAAGATAAGGCAAAGCTGCTAATAAAAAAAGGAAGAAATGCACCTTCATGTATCTTTTTTGTTAGATATTCAACGATTTTTTTCACAAGAGCTATGCCCATGCCTAATTTTCGTTTGCCATACATGATTCCTCAAACTGCTGTTGCTGCAAATTATTCACCTAAAGAAGCATCTCTTTCATACATTCTTCGTTTTGCAGCTAGCAGAAGCTCTTTATCCACTTCATGTCTTTTTTCGAAACCTTTATGATCTCTGTAGGCAATATCATGATTTTTACAAGCTTCATCTTCTGGGTTAATTCCCAGATCAGTACACATTAGTGTTTCTTCAAATTTAGTGAACAGCCCACAGTACTCACAACCAGATAGGTGCATCTCAGGCATTGGTTTATTATTTAAACTCAACTGACTAACCCTTTACCATATTTTTCACTCTTCCAAAATGTATGAGGAAGATTATTCAAAATTCTAATCAAATACATACTTACTTTTGGAATGTTGACAAAGAAATCACTGCATTTGTCTGTCAACGATTGCATAATTCCAAGTTTTTCGTCATGATAATTTTTATTTTCAGCTAGTTCTTCGCCATGAATAACTGCTAATCTATCGATTAATTGATGGAGTTCATTCATCCAGACATATTCGATTGGTCTACTTTTTTTTTATTAAGCCATCACCTACTGAGGAATCTATAGTTGGTCTTCTTAACTTTGAAAATAGCCATTAACAATTTCTTTTATCAAACCTTTATATTTGATTCTTCCACTTGCTTTAACTCTATTTGGGTTATTTACAGAATATATTGCTCTTGTTTTATGAAATATATCAATATAATTTGATAAATCAACTGAATTAAATTCTCATCCATATGATCCATAGTAATATTCACTTTAGTTAAAAGATTTATTAAACCATCAGCTCCTTCATAAGTCATTTCACCTACTGTTAATTTATCTCCTTCAAATGTTACTGGTAATCTTCCTATATATGTAAATGCACCAACAGGTATTAATCCAAAAGTAGTATTTTCATTATAGGTTTACATATTCTAGCATTCTTTCACTTCTATTTGTTTTCTTAACATCACTATCCTTTATTTTTTAGATTGTTTCTCTTCATCATATTTTTTCAATGCCATTTCAATTTCTGATTTACTTAATGTATAGTCATATTTAACAGGAATATCATCATGTAATTGTAAATCTCCAAAATCATCATGGTGATGATATGGAACCATTTGTTATTCAAACCTGTCTCTATTTTCCGGAATTGCTTTGAAAATATTATCTCCTAGTCCCTCAATTCTTTGTTTAACTTGATCAGTAGCATCGATAACTGGTTGATCATCTTTTTCATATTTTTCACATTCTGATTCTTGGTTGTTGTTTGTTTCATTTCTTCAACTCTTATTTTCATTGCTCCTTTACTCTTCTATTTCGTCTGGCCCTTTTAACAGTCTGTGGGTCATATTTTGCAAACATTTAATAAAAGAAGAAAAAACATTAATGTTTATAAAAATTTGTAAGATAACGCATTCTCATTATACATTTTTCGAAATACTAGCAACCATATGTATCTGGACCATCTGTAGTTTCTTCATCAGGCCAAGGGCAAATAGTGTAACATTCATTAATTTTTTCTAAATTTTCATATCCAGTTACATGTTCAAGACAGTTTTAAAATTCATTTATATGTGCTGGTGAAATATTATTACTGTGGTCTAACAGATAAGAAGTATCGTTTTTTAAGCTGTCCATTTATGTAGAATAAATATTTAATAAATGCTGTATTTTATTTCTGAACTTCCGATCATTTGGTTATCTTGTCATATCTATTGTAATAAAACCAAACTGTTCATTCTAACATTTACTACATATTTCTTTAAATTCATCAAACTTCAAATCGCCTCCAACAAACTCATGGTAAACATGATTTAAATTTGTATCATGTTATCTAAAGATATTTAAAAAATTTAGTTTACCTCTTAGTAACTGTTTAGGCATTTTTGGGTATGTTTTAGCCAAATAAAATCAATCCATTACTTTATGTCTTCCTCTAGTGAAATATTCTCTAACTATATCTTGATTTTCTATAATGAAGTAATTGAAAACTACCTGAGAATTATCTTGGCATTGATCTAATGGAATAATTTCTATTTGCAATAAAGTGGCGATGTTCTCTTTAATTTTTTCACATCCTTCTATAAATTCCGAGTATTTTGGCTGATCTAAACTTTTTGAATAAATGTACAAATGACCGATTCTATTCCAATTTAGCCATCCTGGGGCAAAAATATAATTGTCAATCATTAATGTTGTTTTTCCACATCTGCTCAGTCCAGTTATGACTTATCTCGTTAAATTTGGTAAAAGTTTACCATGTTTATTTTTTGATTTCTTTTCAGGAAATCTTACTTTTGGCTCCCAAATCTGTTTTCATTTAATTAAATAATTTTTTATAATAAATGAGTAGATTATTTCAATTGAGTGGTAAGTCATCTGTTCGCAGAAGAAGATTGACTGTATGTATATGAGACAGCCTTAATAATGTTGGATTAGTTGGTTTTTATTCACCTTTCTAACTCCAAATATTACATTGTGAAATAATAAATTTTACTGTGATGGAGAAATGATAGAAATTCTTGTTGGTCAGTATAGCTTAAAAGAATCAGAAATATTTATTCATTCCATAAAGCCAAATATTCACATTAGAGCACATGAAATTTTAAATAGAGATACTATTGAGAGTGATCTTAAGTTCTATGTGGAAATAAAAGATACTATTGCAAGTGAGGTTGGATTTAGTGCTCAAATTGTTGAATTTAATGAAAAAACTGTTGCGAAAAATGTTACTAAAATTATTCCATTCAAATTAATAAATATAAATTTTAATTTGGCTGATTCAATGTTTGTAAAGCATAATGAGAATTTTCATAGGAAACTAATATTATTGCCTCACTCAAGCCTCATGCAGAATTTGGTGCGCCAATAATTCATGAACTGCATTATCCTGTAAATATGCCAGTTTTTGATCCAATTCAAGATTTAGAAATTATTATAACTGATGAAAACGATAATTTGATTGATTTTAATGGTGCTTGTATCAGAGTAATTTTAGAAATTTTTTAATATTTTTTGTTGTTAAATAAATCATGAACAAAGTTGACAGTTATCAGTTTTACTCATCCCTGTGAATGAGAAGACTAAAACTAATTTTAATCTTCCCAACAAAAACACCGAGATTAATATAAATATTGGAGATGGTTGGGTTTTGTCCTAATCATGC
The DNA here is from genome assembly GCF_023898315.1 of Schistocerca nitens. Classification (NCBI taxonomy): domain Eukaryota; kingdom Metazoa; phylum Arthropoda; class Insecta; order Orthoptera; family Acrididae; genus Schistocerca; species Schistocerca nitens. Next base: position 175,293,226 of record NC_064619.1, read on the forward strand.
CCAATTATACACAAACATCAGTATTATTGGACTGATGGTACAGATTATCTAACTTATGATGGAAAATACAATGAAAATGAGTCAATAATTATGTGGCAAAACTGTTCGATATTATCACCACAAATAAAGAAAACAATATTTTGTTTAGAGTGGAATTTCCATTTATTTCTTCATCACCTCTTATTCGGTTGGCTTCGACTCTAGCCAATGAGCTAACCATGGAGGAACATATTCTTAATAATTGAAAGATAAAAAGTAATAAAAATTAAGTACTTTATCAGTTAGAATTATTTGGTGGATTTTTTAAAGATTATAAAGAAATGATGTGGGAAGGAGATTTAACAGTAATTTTTACATGATCTTCAAGTGCTGGAGGTCTATTCAGGAGTTGAAGATGTGACAACACTTCCAAAAGAGGTTAAAATTGCCATAGGATCGATGGAAATTCGTGTTCCTGTGGTTAAATTTGAATCAGAATATTCACTTGAATTAGAACAAAATGGACTTAAAAATCCGAAAATTCCCAATTCTTTCTTTGAGTCACAAACTGTAGAGATTGCCGGTTTGGATGAAAAGAAAAATTTGAGTTACATTTTACAAATTTCTATAAGTCTGCAGAATTTGATATGCCTTATTAAATCTGCATTGTTTTCCACACAAAAAGGAAAAATAGTTAGTTGTCTCTCCCTTATTCAATCGTGCTAAATTACAGAATATCTATATTAAAAATGGAAGAAACGAAGTTTTTCCTCAAGAAATGTGGAATCTAGTTCCAGCAAATAACTATCTAACAACATATAATGCTTTCCTAGATTTTAAGAGAACTACACAATTGAATCGTGATGTTAATGTGAGTCTATTAAACTTCGTTGAAAATTATCCTATCTATTTCATAAATATGTCTAGGAGAATGAATGCGTTAGCTATAGAGAAAACTACAATGAAATTATATGCCATTTTAATGAAAAAATTTCGAAAGATACAATTGCATATCTAGTAATCTACAGTAAGAAAAATTTGACATACGATTCACAACTCAGAATTTTGATTGAAAATTTTTTAGTTGAGTCATTAGCAAAGTATCGGCAGCTGCTGGCCGCTGCACGCGAGAGAAATGGCGGAACTCTTGCCCATAAGAGACCTCTAACTCCAACGTTCTCTAGAATAAACAGCCGGCTGTTATAAAGCAGCTGACGTGGCCTTCAGATAACTATCCACACCTCCTTATCTCTCTCTGTCGCTCTCAGCTACACTTGCCTTGCAACAGTTGAGTAAGCTCTCAATACATGCCTCCTGACTGCAGAAAATTAATATCAAGGTAATTTCACTATTTCTGAAGCGATTTTGATTATTTAAACTTTGACGCAAAGCTAATTAAACAGTTTTCTACAGTCTCTAAGTGATTAAAATAGATTTTAATGATCATTAAATAGCTCCAAACCTTTTGCTCTCATAGCAACTTTGTCACTCAAATACCAACTATCTATACAATCTTCTAGAGCCTTTGCTCTGTCAAACCTTGTAATGTAAAGGAACAAGTTTATAGTACTCCACCCACAAATAGCTTACGCGCGTGCCGCTTTGGCAACGCTGGCTCCAGGTGTGTTGCATAGGATCCAGCAAACTATGCTCCAGCGAGTGGTGAAATCTTTGCAGATGCAAGGTGTGAGCCAGACCACTGCTCGGCTAGTTTATCTTTCCTACTTGCGGCCAGTGATATTCGTCATAGAAGTTAGTGAGGGCAGGGCGAGAGTCTGTGGAGGGATGTGGAGTAAAGAATGTAAAGAGTGGCGCCTTGGCTGTCAATGCTAACGTTCCTGCAGTGAGTTCTGGATTGGTTGGCACGTGACAGCAAGTAAGTTGCATGGTGTGTGCTTAGAGGGACGAGTAAGCCGTACGTCGCTGCTTGTGGAGGTTTCAGTATGGGCTGTTAGCACGGCGCAACCTGCTAGTTGCAACCGATAAGGAGTTATGGAATGACAGCCTCGGTGTTTGTGTGAGGCACTCAGGCGGGATTCGTTAGAGGCTATCCATTCCAGTTTTGCTAGATCAGCACTGAAATCAGCTGCCTGCTGCTATGGAGAGCAAAATTATTATTTGCTTCTGCAGACTACTACGAAAGTGTGTGCCACCTCCTCAAGATTCTTCCACTATGGCCAACCGTTCTAGTCAGTCGTTAAGCAGTTTGAATTGACTGACTGTGCTTATATATTTGACCTCTGTGTCGGCTCAATCTGCCCCTCCCTATATTAAGATTTTTTATGCTCTATTTCTTTAACAACTTCAGGGAGAGAGCGTTCTGTGTACGATTCATCTGGCGTGTTGGTATCTCACGTGTGTTTCTTTAATTGGCGGCTGGGGCCGCGAACTTTTATTTGAATAATAAAATGTTTCATTGCGACGCCAGCTTATTAACGTAGGACCAGCATAATTCAGTTTAGCTCCTCATTTCTTTTATTTTGTATTTAATCGTCAGTACCGACTGGTAATTGAATGTTTTAGTGTGTTGTAGACTTGTGGACAGTACCACGCTAAACTTGTGGTTTGCGAGACGGCTGTAGTGTACTGGCCACTCCATGTATGAGCAAAATGTGAAGCACATTGCACTAATTTAGAGCTGAGAAACAAATCTCAGTTATTTTATTGCCGATTGCAGCTATCATCTGTGGAAATTTTAAAGTTTACCTATTACTGTAATTCCTTTGTTAAACTTTTTGCTTGTGTTTAAAGTGTCTGTTAATTATTCAGTCAAATACCTTGTTGTCAAATAGCCCATCAGGCCTGTTTCAAAATTAACTTTCAAATACTAGTTAATTATTGAGTTTTTATTTGCATTTCTTTAATTAGACCTTCTAGAATCATTGGTTGTAGTTGCTACTTCTTAAAATCAGCCCTTCAGGCGTTAGTGGTTGCAGTTTGCTATTTGTTGTTAGAACCAACCCTGCAAGCGTTATTGGTTGTTAGTTGCAATTTCTTTTTAATCAGCCATTCGGGCGTTATTCGTTGTGGTAGTGGCAATTTCTTTAAATCAGTCTCTCAGGCGTTATTGGTTGTTGTTTGCTGTTTGTTAAAATCAGACCTTCCGGCATTTTGCTTTGGGAATTTGTTGTATTTCCGTCTTAATTTGTTTTTTATATCAGCACTTCAGACTGTGTGTGAAATTTTATCTGCCTACATTGTTACCAGTGTTTTGAAAATAACTGATAAATTGTTAAAGATCACTATTTTGTACTGTCAAGGCTAACTTAAAGTCTGTGTTACCTACCCTCCTTTGGTTATTTGGTCGCGTGGCACTGGGTTGGATACTCGTCCGCATCTGTCAAGGTGGTCGCTTTGAACATCTACTCTAAAGTGAATGTTGCTCATACGTGTATGTACTGGCTCTGTGAAGATCACTCTGGACGTCAACTGTACAGAATAGAATTATTGTTTATAACATAATTCGCAGTCTAGTGTAGCCTACCTGTTGTGTTTTTTGCACCTCACTGGATGCAAACAATGTATATTGTTGAGTATTTAGGGCTACACTCGCATATTTCGGCCACTACAATCATGTGTACGTTTTTCGGGCTAGGTATGACACCTGCCTCACATAGGAGGTTGTTAGTAAGCACAAGAGGCTGGGTACTGTGTACAGTCAAGCCGCCAGCAGTAGCCACGGCCTCTGGGGACGCCAGTCTCACCACAACATGGAGTGCAAGTCACAGCACACAGCGCTGCAACCACGGGCACTAATTTACATATGCACGGTGACATGCTCACATGACACTACACATGTATCCTTTTGCAGGAGCGTACTTAAGTCGGCATTTCGTCCATGAAGGACCAGTTACGACCTCAGTTCCGAGCAGAGACCAGCTGCCTCAATTCTCAACTACGGCCACTAGCTCCTGCTACTTTGTTCCCCGATAAGGTGCCGTGCCATCCTCATCCTGAACCACGCACAACAATTCGCTGCCGCTAACCACAATGGGGACTCCACTGTGTGGCAACGTGTCTCTACTAGAGATGGGCAAACTCGTTCTTCCTTGAGAACTAGTTCACTGGTGATCGTTCTTTTTTGGAAACCGTTCTTTTTTGGAAACCGTTCTTTTTTACTCGTTCAACGTCCGTTTGTGCTTGGTATATGTTTCTTATGAAAAACTGGAAACTAGTAGTGTAGGTGACTGAAGGATGGAGGGTACCAAGAGAGAGCACTTGCCTCCCCCTGGAGTGCAAAGTTTTTATTCATTACAGAATTCTCACACATTTGTAGAAGTAATTTCCATGATTCGGCAGAACCTCTCGTTTAACCAACTGTAGTATTGTGTGGCTGATCGAAGGGGAAATAATACAGGGTGGCGCACAGAAAACCGGCCCCGAATACAGACTGCTCGCCAATTACGCAAGATTTGTTGCCCGTTACGAGCAGATACAACAAACAGATAAACATGTAATAATTAGGCAGAGAAGAAATAACAAATAAGCTAATGCAAGCAACAGCGGCGAAACAATAGATGATTGTTGGGGGACAATGAGCAGTCTAGTAATCGGGGCTGATTTTTCATGTGCCAGACTGTACAACTGAAATAATATTGTAGAAGTTATCATATTCTCTTTACAGAATATGAGAGCAGACACTCGATTATGGAGCGCAGGCTTCATTCGGTTGTAAGTCGGCCTGCTTTCCGTAGCAATGAACATGCTTCAAAGAAAGACGGAAACTAGCCGCTCGTCTGTGCTGGACCGACTTTCTTCACTGCCTTCTTCGATATATTGTTGTGGAGTTGCGTATGAGGTGTTTCACCATTGTCGTGGGACCGGATTCCCTGTCACAGTTTTCTTAACGTAATCAGCAGTAGCGAAAGGTAACGCTTCCTAGAGCTATGTTTTGTTTAACAGAATGCCGTGTGCATTGCGCTATGCTTTAAAACTTTTTTTCTGCTTAATCACTTTCGAGAAAGATTAGTCAAAGGTTCTTTATGACTGATTCATTTTTGTTTATAACCAGTAGCATTCTCATTTTTGATAGTTTCATACTTCAGATTTTTCGTTTTCAGTAACAGTTTGACGTTACTAGTACTTGATAAAAATATGGTTTCTAATATTTGGCTGTTTTATTTCCTAACTTACTGGCGATTTTCTTGAATACATGTTAAATGCTATCGTAAAATGATATAGTGTTAGATCGTCAACTTGAGAAATGTGTCATTTCCAGAATCATATTAATAACACAGAAAGGTTTACTTCAAAGAAGATAATAGTGAATAATGCCTGTCTTATAAGTATCAAAGTAGTCTACCCATAATAAATACGAATATTGAGTCGATATCCATCATTTCGAGGAGAATTCTGGTGGTATGACACATCTCAAAAGTGATCAATTAATTTATATCAAGAATGGCTCTTTTAGAGCCTTTCCCCCCTCCTTGGAAAAATTTCTGCGGACACTCACGACTAGTAGTATTGTTCCCTACAAACACTACGTTTTACAGTGTTGGATAAAAATTGTGAAACAATTTTTTAAATTACAATTCATAAATCTTTTTTTCATGACAGACTCATTTCCAGCAAAAAAGTATTACAGATAATACAAAAATTGTAGTATCTGAATAAATAATACACATTTTATATACTCAAGTGTGATCAGACATTTTCGAAACACGTGGTATTAAAAAAAATTGAGCGAATGTAAAGGAGATTAGAATGGACTTAAAGCAGTCAGACTGCCCTGTAATTCCTCCAAAGGATTATCGACCGAATTTGAAATGTGAAAATGGTACAGGGGACTATTTAGGTAAATTCATTTCACTTCATTGTAAAACTTTATTTAACAGCTTCTAGAACAAATATGTACAAACTTAAACATTGCCATTGATACGCATAATTTCTGAAATTTTTGATGGCCTCAATCGACTTTTTTCAGTCGGTGTTCGTCCTGCTTTTGAAAATATCCTCTCTGAAGGTACTGAAGTCGCTGGTACTTACAGAAATTTAGGGCCAATGAATATAAATGTGGGTAAATAAGTTTTCTTTGTTCCCACCACAACATCCCTCGGGAGCAACATCTCAGAAATGTATTTGTCCATTTCAGTTACAGTCATAGCCTTAGAATCATAAGTCTGTGTTGTTTTTGCCACTTCGTTGTCAAAGGCTTTCCACAAATTAAAATTTGTGAATGTCGGAAAAGATGATGATGTAAGTACGTTTGAAGAGGAAGCTACTGAAGTGGGTTCATTAGTTTTTTCTTGTTGATGAACTTCACTCACGATTCCATCGTATGCCTGCATGTACTTCGTGATTCCTGCTGTGAACCTATTTTTTTTTTTTTTTTTTTTTTATCGTGGATCAATTAACGTCGCTTGGCCGACAACATACGACGTATGACGTATTAACAAGCCGCTCTTCGACAGCCTTTATCATCGTCTCAGACATTCCAACTATTACGGGGGGCAACCCTTCCTGGTTTTTAAACGTAGACATGCAGTTTAAATGCGTCCAGGTCAAAACTTTTGTTTTGGGCAACGACACAGTTTGCTCAACGCTCATCTCTTTAGTTGCTTCATAAAAGATGTGAAGTAATGTAACTGAATGTTCTATGATATCCCAGCCCTCTGGCGCAGTTTATGCTCATCGTTTCCGACAACAGCTAAAGTGGAGATTATGGGCAATTTGTTTCCAAAAACACGTAATAGTATGTCGAAAAGCGAGTTCCATGGCGTGGGGACTTCTTGTTTTAGTTTTAGTATGGACAGATTCATTTGCACTTGCGTTTCCTTTAGTTTATTCATTGCAAGTAAACGTTTTTTGAAAAACTGAACGAGACATATCATTTTTTCGACCACACTTTCAATTGGTTTTATACCAGATTTGACAATTAAATTTATAGTGTGGGCGTAACAGAGGATGTGAGTCCATGTACTAATTTTGACCGCAGCAACCAGTTAGCTGCATTGTCGGTTACAATTGCCACTATTTTCTTGCCTATTCCCCAGTTAGTCGCTTCTCTTCGTAGAAAATTACCTATGTTTTCTGCAGTGTGTCGAGGCCAAAATTCCAGGCAGCCCAATACATTCGAATGAAGTCTCGTGTTCAGTAATCGCAATAAAACTTTGATTGTTCGAGGAAGTCCACCCGTCAGTTGTCAGAGCAACTGCTGTCGTCGAATTCAGTTTTCCTCGTAAATTATCCCGTAGTTGACTGAATAGTTGTGGCGGCAAGCTGGTCGAAAGGGTTGCACTACTTGGAAGCTGATAATTGGGGCAGAGCAGGGAAACAAATTCTTTGTCTTCCACAATGATGAAGCGATGGAATTCCTTACAAATCATTTTAAGCAACTGTAAGTCGATTTCTTTGCTTTTATAAATTGGAAGGGGCTTAATAATACTGACAAACTTTGTCAAAGATGACTGCCCTCCTCCTATTGAAACAGGTTCAAAGGCGGCAAATTCAGGCATCCTGCTGACCAGATTGTTCAACGATGCGAATCAACATCCCTGACAGGTTCGCTCACAGAGGCTGAGGAGGTAGAGGCTGGGTTGAATCGCTGGCAAGACGCAGTTGATTTCGTAGCACTGTTTCTGCAGATGTTGACGATGGAGACCTAGATCGAAAATCCGTCCTCTCCAGTGGCACTGTGGTTTCTTTATAAGATGCCTTTTTAAATTAGCCATGGAGCCTCCAGCAATACTGATGATGGCTTTGCAATATTTGCATTCCCCTCAATCCACCTCTATTTTCTTGTAGTGATACCACAATACAGACGATGAAAATCTTGGCATCTGTAATATTATTATAATTTCATTACTAATTTGCCTTAAAAAGTTACCTTGAAAAGTTTTAAAGAGAATCTCTGTGTGCATTGTATAAATCATTACAAATAAATATTGATACGTAAAATTACACATGATTAAAATAGTTGGAAATTGAATAGCACGGAATGGTGTTGATAAATTCAGTGATAAAAGATTTGAAGTATAGTTACGGTTGCTCTTATGACAATTTTAAAAGTTATGTTTTCTTGTCTTGGGCAACCACCCCTCCCTCCCCTTTCCCCAACTGGGCTCCATTCCATGTAGAAAGGAGCTGTGAAATTTGAGCTCAATGAGATAAGGCCCCTTGACCATACAAATTTGAAAACCTTGAAAAAGTATTAAGTCCGCCCAAGCACGACTACATGATAAATTGATTAATTGCCTAATGTAGACAGATTGTTTACTTAGACTTTCTTAGTTGAATACGTTTTTCGCTTCGCTATATTCATGTGACGGGCAAGTGACTACAAGCACACAAAGATGTAACTAGCTGGTCACATAGTCAGGTAAAGACTAACAGATAGGCCGGCAGGCACAGCGCGAACGGAAGTGCGGATTTACGGAACTAAAACCTGTTTACGATCCAGCACAGCCACCCCAGAACACAGTCGCCTTGCCTTTTCGAGGGAAGATCGTAGCAAGTGCAACGTCTTTGTTTTCTGTTTGTTTACGCAAAATAATTCACATTCGCAAGGGAATTACTCGCATTAAATAACTGACCAGTAATGAGTCGTCTAACAAACCAACATTAATAGTTTTCTTTTGCAGTTTGCTGGTGTCTACATCACATTGTCTGCGCATCAAACTGCCATACTAATTGTGCGGGAACTGAAGTTTTATTTATATAAATCATAACTTCCGACACAGGAGCTGCGAAACGGCATACTAAAATCATAAGCTTTGTATCAGCAGCAGCGGCAACTACGTAAGGACGCTGGAATATCGTCTTAACATTATAAGAAAAAAGAAAGAAGATGGTGGGAAGGGTTCGTGAATGGAATCAGTCATTAGGTATTTGAGAAAGAGAACTTCTGCGCGAGCAAGGGTAGTCAGGCACCTATTAACCGACGAGAATGAAACGAATATGAAATTTCACAATTACGTTTTACTATACTTAATATAAACTTTACACAGATGTATATGAAAATAAAATAAAAGCGAAATCTATTACTAGTTCAATGCTGATAATTGTGTTTACTGTAATATGGAATAGTTTTCAAAGCCACTTCCCTACATTTTTCTTTAATAAGTGGAAAACCGTGGGCTCTAGCGAAAACGTATCCCGATATAATATTTAACTACATTAAATTTCCTACAAAAAAGGTCCTATTCATTTTTTCTAGCATTAATAGTTTGCTTGTAGAGAGCTGGACAACATAACATGAAAATCTCACGCGACGCGCATGGGCTGTAGCTCATGTAGTCTAGTAAACCTGTTGGTGGCTGTTTCCCAACTTAATAGACCACAAGTGTCTTATATAAAATTCTTCGTCTCGACTTCCTCTACACAGCTATGATACGTTGTAAACAACAATCATTTACACCCTACATATACTTCATGTTGTCTCTGAGTTCCTAGGCGATGTAGAGACGTTATGGAAGAATAAATAGTTCTAAAATAAAATGTGGTCTTCTCATGATACTTGTCTAACACGTTTAGTAAAAATTAGGTTTTTATATTGCATAATTTAAGTTAATGCAGCAATTATAATAATTAAGTTCGCAGTAATAAAGTTTATTGTTTGAAAGCTCCTTCTGAACACATGTTTTTGAGATAACAATTAAATACGATTTTATGGCAATCTATGTCTTTTCAAATGGAGAGGCACCCCTTATCCTACTGAGCTAAAATGACCCACAACCAACTTTTTTTTCTTTCTCAAAGAAACCAAACCAGCAGGTAATGCAAATTGGAAACAACAAAACTTAAAAATAATTAGAGCCTTCCTAAATGTAATGTTTTGTATATGAAAGATACACGAAAATCGTTTTATATGAATTTTCTTACGCTAAAAATTAAGCAAATTATTGAAAGTTAGTTGCTAAATCAAACCGATGAAACAAAAAAATATATGAATAAAAAAAACTTGCCTTGTTACTCGTATGTCTTTCGCTGTTCATCGATATAATGAAGTGAGCTGATATGCCCTTTTGTTACCTGAAAAAACGTACCTATTACGTACAACGTAATTTTTATGTAATTTACGTAACTATAAAATACTTTTTAATTACCAGTCGTGGATGCTGAGTAGCCAGAACTAGGTGTAAGAACAGTTTGAAACACATGTAAAATGGGCGAGCGCAGTGAACGAAACAAACAACTAACTGGATACTGAACTAACTAGAAGCAGTCGGCAGTGTAACTGCGACAGGTGGTCATGCGAAGAACGACGTGTGCGGCTGAGGGAGACCGAGACTGAGACGAGCACGCGACCAAGGCTGGAACGAGAACTGCCGAAGTGACTGCCGCGACCGAAGTGAACTAGTGAACTAGTGAACTATGAAGCGATCGTTCCTCGTTCCCGGGAACTATAAGTAGACCGCCGCGACCGAAGTGAACTATGAAAGACAGTTCCTTGGAATTCGTTCCACGGTCCTTTCGTTCATCTTGGTGAACCGTTCCTTTGGACCCGTTCGTTCACGAACTACCCATCTCTAGTCTTTACTATTGGACTGCCTACGAGCTCTCAGCCTCAAAGGACCGTGTCGTCACAGCATTCGCTGTTGATCAGGAAGCTGCCTACATGTTACCAGCCTCGTGGGCCTGTGTCGTAACCAATTTTCCCCGCTCCTCCGTACATTGCTGTTCTAAAGTATCGCAGACATTAGCCTCAGGGGTTGTATTTAGCTTGGTTTTGTAATAAACAGTTCTTATTGCAAGGTGAATGTCTCACATCGGTGAGTCACCCTCCATCCTCTAGAAGAGGACACAACCATTACTGTATCCATTTTTATTTTCTGTGGGTTTTAGTTCTCTCATGGGGAAACAAAGCGGTCGTTTACATGTGTAAGATGTTCATATTATGTCTTAATATTTAAATAAAGATGAAAGCAACAGAAATAAATACACAAGATACCGCACTGGGGTGGTGTAAATTGGATACAATCATGTTTTAACTGAAAAAAAAAGTTTCAGACGAACGTGACTTGGACATGGGCAAGTCTTTATCATCGTTATCCGCAGCCCTGTCTCGTCTCATTGACCTAATGGGACAGCTCTTGCACAGCACAGAGCTCGTGCTACCTGCTCCTAGCCAACCTGCACGCAATTACAGCATTGCCAGAGCCCCATTTTTTAAAATTGCATTTCTGTTAAACCTATTGATAAGACCAAGTTTTGCTAGAGACACTTTTGTCTTGAATTGGGATGTGGTATTTCTTGTCCAATACCACATGTGGCATTTTTTCTTCACCCTGTATAAATACGACATCTGCTTGCTTTAGTCTTCGTTTATACCCTTTTTCGATTAATCTGCGTTCTAATGTAGTTGATCCATATGTATGTTTGGATCTGACTAGCTCTCATTTCGAAAAAAGTAAAAATATTTTTAATTCCTGCCTCTTTCCAGAAAAAGCAGCTGCATGACTGTTTTTGAGGCACTTTTATTTTCGCACATGTCATAAAGTATTTGTTTTGTTCTCTCCTCTTTATTTACAGTTGTCTCCTCTTTATTTAAAGCTGTGTTTGTGATAACGACATTGCCAAAAACCGAGCGAGGTGGCGTAGTGGTTAACACACTGGTCTGGCATTCGGAAGGACGACGGTTGAATCCCGCGTCCGGCCATCCAGATTTAGGTTTCCCATGGTTTCCCTAAATCGCTCCAGACAAATGCCGGGATGGTTCCTTTGAAATCTCACTGATGTCTTCCTTCCCCGTCCTTCCCTACTCCGATGAGACCGATGACCTCGCTGTTTGGTCTCCTCCGCCGAACAACTCAACCCCATTGCCAAGAACAGTTGCATTTTCAGCTTCCAAACTCCGTCACTGGGCCTCTATAACTCAACGATATGCTGCAGCAAGATCTCGAAACGTTGTACACACATATATCAACAAGATCGCACAATTATAATGTGTGAACGTAACCTACAGTCCTCTAAATGACGCACGTAACAAATTACAGAGCAAGCGGGGCACACGATAGCATTAGTGTTCGATTTAGATATACATCCATTCCGCATATAACAAATGTGATGAACAGTAGTAACAGAATCATAGCATCTCTGAAAACTATTATGCAAATAAAATGACCTTTAATGAGAATAGTGTGTGTATAGCAAAAACCTCTGTTTACATAAAGTAAATAGTAACAAGTCAAACAAATCACAAAGTTTCAAATTATCCAGAAAAGGAACGTCGTCCATCTGCACCATATATGGATGTCAGTGTTCAATTGCAAGAGCCGTGACAAACATCTCTGAATTTATTTTAACTTGTCAGCTAGAAGTAACAGTGTAGATGAGGAAAGAATAGGAACATTTTAAATGTGGTGTTCCAGAAGAATATTGAAGATTAAATGTGTAGGTCGGACAACTAACGAAAATTTACTGAATCGAATCGGGCAGAAAACAACTTTATGGCACAGTTTGACTGAAGGAAAGATAGAGTGATACAACAAGAAGCTTAAATAGGTAGTTAATTTATTAACAGAGAGAGGTGAGAAGAGGTTTCGGAGGGAGGACACCCAAAATTCCAGAGGGTCAGCAATAACAATATAATAAATTCCATCAGAAGTTGTACTATCATGTCGTGCTGGAGGACCCGAGTCTGTTCCCGCAATTGTTTCTACTGTACTGTACGTATTGTGACGTCCCTTCCCTCCTTCTTCACTTGCCGGGAAGAAACGCAACTCTAACGATGTTCGTCCCCGTCGGTGTGACGTGGAACAGCACCCGCGACTCTCGTAGGAACACAACTCCTCGTGTGGTTTAGAAATAATCTGTTACCTGTCCGCAACAGTCTTCTCAGTTTGTGCAAACTGATAAACTGCAATCGTTTATTTTTATTTTTATGCCCGGTTTGTTCGTGATGAAATAAAATCTTGATTCTTGTTTCATCATTACGGTCGTTTCTCACATCATACATAGCGAGGATGAAATTTTTTCTGTCTACTATTCCGTTGCTACGTCCAGTTATTAACTACGGTTCGACGTAACTCAAAATGGCTCAGCACTATGGGACTTAACATCTACGGTCATCAGTCCTCTAGAACTTAGAACTACTTAAACCTAACGAACCTAAGGACATCACACAACACCCAGCCATCACGAGACAGAGAAAATCCCTGACCCCACCGGGAATCGAACCCGGGAACCCGGGCGTGGGAAGCGAGAACGCTACCGCACGACCACGAGCTGCGGTCTTCGACGTAACTCCAGAGATAACTTATGTTGGAGTAAATGTTTTTTTTTAATACGCGTAATACTGGTTTAAACTAATCACTCTTCACTGTCCATTATTCATGTACTCACTTACTCACTTAAAATGATTAAAGAGTTAGGCGACACGTAAGAATTACCTTTTGACTCAGATTTTATTGTTCTTTCGGTAATTAATTGTTTGTCGCTACAACACACATTAGTCTCAGGGGTTTTATTTAGCTTGGTTTTGTAATAAACAGTTCTTATAGCAAGGTGGTTTAGAAATATTCTGTTACTTGTCCGCAACAGTCTTCTCAGTTTGTGCGAACTGATAATCTGCAACCGTTTATTTTTATTTTTATGCCCGGTTAGTTCCGAGATGAAATAAAATCTTGATTCTTGTTTCATCATTACGGTCGTTTTTCACATCATACATAGCGAGGATTTCAGTTCATTTCAGTAATCGTGACGCTGACGACAACTTTTGACTAATCGACGCACTTGTCTTTCTTCCTGTCTTCGTTTCAGTGTCCTACTCAAAACTACGAATTGTTTTTCTGTCGTTGATCCACTGCTCTCAAGGTTTGTAACTGTTCATCAGTACGAAGGTTAAGTCCGATAAACCAATATCACTCAATTGAAGTCTAGCACTCGTCGTACTATACCGTCGCGTTGAGAACGGTAAAGATTAACTTTCATCAGTCGAATGACTGAGCAGTACTTCAGTCTCTACCTCACGAATTCCAAAACTGAAAAATCTAATAGCGTTTGCGTCCAGACAACTATCGCAAAAGTACTCTAGAGCGACTCAAGAGCAACTAACTGAACATTTCCATATCCGAGTTGCATTGTAGTCGCATTGAATTTCCTTTTCGATGCGGCTACAACTCTCTTCCATGGTAAATGTTATCTTTGACTGAATTACTTTCTTGGATTTAACCTTCGTTCATATGATTTTGAATTCATTCTATAGATAATCCATTAAATTTCGGGCATGCAGCCACGCAAATAAAATTTTCTCCACTGATATTTCGGCCGCGTATCGTCCAGCCATCCTCAGAGCGAGTCACAAGACTGACGACAAGATTTTTTTTTCTTTATTGTGATTTTAAAACCTGTGAAACAGGTAGGCTGGCAGCAGCACAATACGCCCCTCTTCAGCCGAAGAGAGTACAATGATATAAACAGAGAAGATACAGCACTTGGAAAAACGGCGGGAAAAAACAGTAGACACATGAACATAAAAAAACCTGAAGCCGTACACACTCGATGACAATCCACACTACGAACTGTTGGCACGACGCACAAACACTGAAGAAGACGATGGCACTGGTGAACGATGGAGTGTGACGGTGAACACTGAACACTAAACATGACGGCACACACGAAACACTGATGGCGGTGATCTCTGGCGCGCGAATGTCCACTTAGCGTGTGCGAGTCCGGGGACCTGCCAAGAGGGGAACAGGGGTGAGGTGGGGGAGAGGGGAGAAAAAGGGTGGCAATGGCTGTGGAGATGGGGGCAGGAGGAGAGGGACACGGGAGGGGAAGCCCGGGGGAGGAGGGGGGAGAAATGGAGGAGGGAGGGAAAAGGGAGAGAAGGGAGTGAGGGTGCCCAGAGGAGCAAGCACAGGAGGAGGGCGGGAGGATCAAAGTTGGTAGGAGGGGTAGATGGAGGGGAGGAGGGCATCATCAGGGAGAGGGAGCTGGCGGAAGCCACCTTGGGAGAGGGTAAGGAGTGTGGAGAGATGGAGACCGGGTGGGATGTGCGAATACACGCGCGGCAGCGGGCGGGGGTGGGAGAGGATCGGGGAGACGAGCGGGTGAGGAGGATCGAGTTTGCAGGAGGTGTACAGGATCCGTATCCTTTCAAGGAAAAGGAGGAGGTGGGGGAAGGGGATTACATCGTACAGGATCCGCGTGGGGGAGGGGAGACGGATGCGATAGGGGAGGCGGAGAGCGAGGCTTTCAAGGATTTGGAGGGATTTATAAAAGGTAGGGGGGGTGGAGATCCAAGCCGGATGGACATAACAAAGGATAGGGCGGATGAGGGATTTATAGGTGTGGAGGATGGTGGAGGGGTCCAGATCCCACGTACGGCCGGAGAGGAGCTTGAGGATACTGAGTCGGGAGTGTGCATTGGCTTGGATTGTCCGGAGGTGGGGAGTCCAGGAGAGGCGGCGGTCGAGGGTGACGCCAAGGTACTTAAGGGTGGGAGTGAGGGCGATAGGATGGCCATAGATGGTGAGATAGAAATCAAGGAGGCGGAAGGAAGAAGTGGTTTTGCCTACAATGATCGCCTGGGTTTTGGAGGGATTGACCTTGAGCAACCACTGGTTGCACCAAGTGGTGAACCGGTCAAGATGGGATTGGAGAAGGTGTTGGGAGCGCTATAGGGTGGGGGCAAGGGCAAGGAAGGCGGTGTCATCGGCAAACTGGAGAAGGTGGACGGGGGCTGACGGCGGCGGCATGTCCGCCGTGTACAAAAGGTACAGAAGGGGGGAGAGGACGGAGCCTTGGGGCACACCGGCAGAGGGGAAAAAGGTGTAGGAAACTGTGTTATGGATGGTGACATAGGAAGGATGGCGGGAGAGAAAGGAGCCGATCAGACGGACGTAGTTAATGGGAAGGGCGAAGGTTTGGAGCTTGAAGAGGAGACCGGAATGCCATACGCGGTTATAAGCAGGTTTGATGTCCAGGGAGAGGAAGATTGCGGAGCGACGGGAATTAAGCTGTTCGGAAAGGAGATAAGTGAGGTGAAGGAGAAGGTCGTCGGGAGAGAAGGACGGCCGAAAGCCACACATGGGAAGGAGGCGGTGCTGGCGGATATGCTGGTGGATGCGTCGGGTGAGGATAGATTCCAGGACCTTGCTGAAGACCAAGGTAAGGCTGATGGGACGGTAGGAGGAGACGGCGGACGGCGGTTTGCCAAGTTTAAGGAACATGAGGATACGGGAGGTTTTCCACAGGTCGGGGTAGTAACCGGTGGACAGGACTACATTGTAGAGCCTGGCCAGGGTGGAGAGGAAAGAGACAGGAGCTTCACGAAGGTGACGGTAGGTGACACGATCATGACCAGGAGCGGTGTTGCGTTTTGTGCGGAGTGTAACAATGAGATCCTGTGCAGTGATAGGGGCATTGAGTTCCGTGTGTGCAATGTTGTCCAAGTACTGGAAACCAGGAACGAGGGGAGGGACAGAGGTGTCAGCGCGATCGCGGATATCCGGGAAGAGGGAGTAATTTAACTGGGGATCATCGGGGATGGAAAATACATTCGAGAGGTAGGAGGCAAAGTGATTGGCCTTACTAAGGGTGTCAGGGAAGGGGTGATCATCATGGAGAAGAGGATAATAGGGGGAGGGTATAGTTCCGGTAAGGCGACGGAAGGCCGACCAGAACTTGGACGAGTTGATTGGTAGGGTAGCATTTAAACGGGTGCATGTCTGTCGCCAGTCCCGGCGTTTCTTAGCCGCGAGCAAATTATGAATGTGTCGCTGGAGTTGCCGGTGGCGTCGTAGTGTGTCCGGGTCACGCGTGCGGAGGAAGGCATGGTAGAGACGACGGGATTCACGGAGGAGGAGGACAGCCTGTGGGGGTAAGGTAGGACGGTGGGGGTGGACGACGACAGTAGGGACGTGGGCCTCCACGGCCTCAGACAAGGTCTGCTGGAGAAAGGAGGCGGCATGGGTGACATCGTCAGGGTGGTGGTAGGTGAAGGGGTGGCTATCGACCTGGGTGGAAAGGGTATCCCGGTAGGCATTCCAGTTGGCACGGGAATAGTCATGGACGTACTTGGGGGGAGGACCATGACGAGGGTCGGGGCAGGGGCGACGACTGTCTGAAACGGTGAGGAGGGCAGGGAGATGGTCGCTACCAATAGGCTCCAGGACATCGACTGTTATGCGGCCAAGGAGGTTGGGGGAGGAGAGGATAACATCAGGAGTGGAGTTGGATTCGGGACAGGTGTGCTGGGGGATGGGGATGAGGTCGCCTTGAAGGGAGGAGAGGAACCGTAACTGGGCAGCGGAACGACTATGGATGTTGAAGTCGGCGGCGATCACGTAGGAGGAGAAGGTACGGTCGATGTGGGAGAGGAAGTCGAAAGGAATAGGGGCGTTGGGGCGGACATAGATGGTGGCGCAGGTAATGGTAAGGCCGGGGAAGAAGAGACTAAGGATCAGGTGTTCGGTGGGGTCGGGAAGGAGAGGTTGGAGCCGAATGGGGATCTGGCGGTGGTGACCAATGGCAACTCCGCCACACACAATTGGGAGGGGATTATCGGAGTGGTGGAGGAGATAGGGTGAGGTGTGGATGGAGTGGTGGGGTTGGAGGAAGGTTTCATTGAGGAGGAAGGCATCCATGCGGTGGGTGGCAAGAGTGTGCAGGAAGAGGTTCTTGTTGGCGGGAAGGGAGCGGATATTGTTGAAAAGGATACGTTGCTGTCGCACCATGACAGGGATTTAGACGAGGGTGTCAAGACGGGAGAAGGTGAAATGGGCCTGGTTGTTGGAGTAGGTGGCGCACATCTTGAGTTGGAAAATGGAACGGGCGGCGAGGGAGATCTGTTGGAGGGTGTGGGGGCGCTGAAAGGGATGAACATTCTGAAGGACGATGGTGAGGAACCTGATGATGTCCTCAGCAGGGGGGGGGGGGACGAAGGGAATTGCCAGGAAGGGTGGGGCGTCCAGAGGACGGACAGGGACGGTGAGTTCAGGAGTGGTCGGAGGGGGTCGGGCTTTACACTTTTGGGAGTAGGTGGGATGGGGGAGATTGCAGGTATTGCAGGAGGGAGGGGATTGAAGGTTAGGGCACTGCCGGAGGAAGTGCGCTTGCCTACAATGTGGGCAGGTGGGGGCCTCGCGGCACTCAGCTGTTGGGTGTGCATTATAGCGCAGACACCTCTGGCAGCGCAGGGATTGAGGAGGGGAACGGGAGGGGTCGACCTTGTAGCGCTGGTTGAAGAGGAGGGCACCCTCCTTCAGGAGACGGTCAATGGAGGGGGCGTCCTCGGAGAAAACCCGCATAAGGCGAGTGGGGCCGGCCGAGTTGAAAATGCGGCGGACCGACCGCACCTCCAGCGTGGGATGCGCCTTGAGCTCTGCCAACACCTCCTCCTCCGTGATCGACGGACTGAGCCGAGTGATCACGGCAGTGAGGGTCGGCGGGCGACGCGGGGGTTGGGGTTGGCAGGTAGGAGATGGAGAAGGAGCAGGGGTGAGGGAGGCGTTGGGGCCAAAACGGGTGATGGGGAGGCGGGAGAGGATGTCAGTATGGAGGGTGGGGCTGGGGGAGGAGATGAGAACAGAATCCTGTCTGGGAGTGAGGAGAGAGTTGGGGGCACCAGGGAAGTGTTGGCGGAGGAGGAGGGAGAGATTCCGGGCCTTGAGAAGGGAAGGATCGGGATGGGAGAGGAGGTATTTGTATAAAGAGGGGGGGAGGAGGAGGAGGAGGAGGAGGAGGAGGCAGAGGGAGCAGGGCCAGGTGGGGAGACATCCATGGCACCCTGGGGGGAAGGAGGACGTGGCGGGGCCTTTTTGGGAGCGGAGGAGGTGGTGGTGCCACTAGGGCGTTTTATGGCGGCAGAAGGGCGGGTGGTGATATGAGGGACGGGAGCTATAGGGAGGTGGTGGAAAGGGACAGGTCCCGGCGTGGACGCAGCAGTCGGCGCCGGAGATGGTGATGGTGAAGGCGAAGGCGAAGGCGACGGCGACGGTGGCGGCGGTGATGGCGAAGGCGATGGGGAGAGCTGGGCATGGACAGTGGCCCGACGGGCCACCACCCTAGCTGGAGCAGCAGTGACAGGCTGGGGGAGTGGGTGGAAAGGATCAGATCGAGAGGAGCGGGAGGAAGAAGCTGGAGAGGGGGCGACAAAGAGCGAGGGCGAAGGGAGAGTGAGAAGAGGTGGGATGGAAGGAGGGGGGTGTGAATGGGCACACCATGTTATAGTGGTGGCGGCGGCGGAAGGGGAAGTATAAACTATGGCTGTGGTGGTAGTGGTGGCGGTGGTGGTGGGGGTGGGGGTGGGGGTGGGGGCGGACATGACGACAGGGAGAAACAAAAACGCACGGGACGAAGGACACAAACTGGGGACAGACGAAAACTGACGAAGACCAGGGACGGCGACGGCGACGGCGAAGGCGACGGCGGGTGGCAGGAACGCCGCAGCTGCTGTTGCTGCTGCTGCCGCGGACGGGGCCGGGGCTGCTGCTGCTGCTGCTGGCTGGCTGGCTGGCTGGACCGCTGCTGCTGCTGCTGCCGCTGCTGCAGGAGGACTGGCTGGCTGCTGCCGGCTGGACCGCCGCTGCAGACCGGGACCGGGACCGCTGCTGCTGCTGCTACTGGACTGCTGGACGGCTGGACGGCTGGAAGGCTGGCTGGCTGGCTGGCTGGCTGGCTGGCTGGCACCTGCAATACTCCTAACGCTTCGATTAGAACCGAAAGGTCAATTGAAGGGCGGGATCCTGCCGGATTACCGCCGAAAATGGACTACAAGATGCCAAGCGCGGCCTTTTAAGCTCCACCGCGGCGGTACTGCGCATGCGGGTCACAGATGCTGGTCGGCGGCAGAGACATACGCTTACACATGCGCCGCCTGTGGAGAAGGCGTACTGACATTCGATTCGCTTATCGATGTATGATCGGCGGCGGTGACACGATGACGACTTGTCTGCAGTTTAATTGCTCCAAGAGCCGGATTCCATCTTTGTCCAAATTAAAACGATTATCTCTGTTTATTAAATTGTTAGCTAACCTCATTTCTACAGCTTCCTTGAAGACAGATTCCCAAAAAGAAGAGGTGGATGTTAAAATCTTGACATCACTGTAATTCATGGAATGACCTGTGTCAATACAATGTTCGGCCACAGATGACTTGTCTGGCTGTAATAAGCGTGTGTGTCTTCGATGCTCCACACACCTCTCATGAACGGTGCGTGTTGTTTGACCTATGTACGACTTCTCACAATTTCCGCAAGGAATCTGATATACCCCCGCTTTGCGAAGCTGTAAATCGTCCTTCACAGAGCAGAGTAAAGCTGCAATCTTCGTGGGGGGCCGGAAGATCACCTTAACACAGTGTTTCTCAAGAATACGGCCTATCTTCGAGGAAAGAGCACCCACATAGCGCAAAATCGCACTAGATCTGAAGGAATTACTATCTTCTTCGCCATCACATACCTGCTTCTTAGGTTTCGCATCGAATGCTCTACGAATTTGTTGCGGAGAAAATCCATTCGATTTAAAAATGCTCTTGAGGTATGTGATCTCTTCTTGCAAATTGTCTTTATCGGATATACAGTGCGCCCGATGCGGCTGCATGCCCGAAATTTAATGGATTATTCATTAAGCCGCGAGAAGTTGAAAATGCACATATTCTATAGATGTTTGATAAAGAATCTATGATAATCCTTTTATCTCCCCTTTTTGTATGCTATTCTCAGTATTTGAATAATATAGGTGTTAATCAAAATATTACCAGTGTAGACTTAATCGTCAATAGCAGCAGTCACTGTCAAGATGATACCTTTCGCTACTTTAAGTTTCCACAAAGTTTGTTAATTGGGGGTTTCTGCCCTTGGGGCCTTACAGTATACAGTATAGTCATCTTAGGGTCTGGATTTGGTTGCCTAGGGTCCCTCCCCCAGTGGATGAGATTGGGGCAGCAGAGGCAATTAAAGTAGGCGAGCGGCGGCGGTAACGGGCCGAGTAAGACGTTCCGGCCGCAGTATTTACGACCGGTGCCCGGAAGGCGGTCTCTTAACATTCCTGCCGGCGCTGTTTTGTGAGGGATGCGCCGGCAGCGCGCTGCGCTGTTAATATTTTATGGGGCGGCCGCACAGCCCGCGTACAGCGGCCTCGTACGTGCGGCTGCGGTGCGGCGGCGGCGGCGGCGCGGTAATTTGCGCGCAGACAGTTTGCAACTCGTGCGGCTGGCGCGCAGCGTGCGGCGGCAGGTGGTTACGACCGCGGCGTGCAGCCGCGCCGCGTTGCCGCATTAGCGCCGCAACACCTGCTGCGCAGAGGCGGCGCGCCGGGGGAGGCGCCACGCAGTTTTAGACCACCTCCTGGGCGCTTCAGGGATCCTGCTGAAAATTAAGGCAGCAGAATACGGTGACTGTCTTGACCTCAAAGTGATTCGACAACCAGCGTCATCTTGTAACAGATGCCAGATCCTGAATACGGAATCCCGCCAATAGACGGGAGCATTACAGAAGCTAATAGAGAAGGTCCGCAGACAGGGTTCCGCTTGGGACCACAGATCTAGTATCGTCAGGGTAAAAGCCTTGACGGGCGTCCAATAAGTAATATAACACTTTTTTAAGTTAAAATGTTCTGGGTTATTAGGCCGCGTCATGTTTCTTCTAAAATGTTCGACGTTTCGACCCCTCTGCTGGGATCTTCCTCAGAATCTTTTGGTGTCCACTAATGCTATAACACTGTCAGAGACGAATTCAAAAATGGCTCTGAGCACTACGGGACTTAACTTCTGAGGTTATCAGACCCCTAGTTAAAGCTAACTAACCTAAGGACATCACGCACATCCAGGTCCGAGGCGCGATTCGAATCTGCGACCGTAGCGGTCGCGCGGTTCCAGACTGCAGCACCTAGAACCGCTCGGCCACTCCGGCCCAGAGACGAGTGTCGCGTCCACTTATAAAGGGGAAGTTTTCTGGCCTTCGTGCTTAGTGATAGTATTGGTTAAAATTCATATGGCTACCATTGTTGGGCCATAGCCATAGGCTAATATTCCCGCTCTGATGCAGAAGTAGCTCATCTCCTGTGGATAACAATGATGGTCCATCGTCATTGCATAGAAAGGCACTATTCCACACTTATGCTGGAGAAGGGTTATTGGTTGAAATGTCTGCTACCGCGCCGACCGGAGTGGCCGAGCGGTTCTAGGCGCTACAAGCTGGAACCGCGCTACCGCTACGGTCGCAGGTTCGAATCCTGCCTCAGGCATGGATGTGTGTGATGTCCTTAGTTAGGTTTAAGTAGTTCTAGGTTCTAGGGGACTGATGACCTCAGAAGTTAAGTCCCATAGTCCTCAGAGCCATTTGAACCATTTGAACCTGCTACCGCTATTGTTTGGTCGTCATCAGTGGCTAGATTCGAAACGGGCAGAGCAAGAGAGGGGGAATGTTTACCCAAAATATTAGTGTGCTCCGAGGTGACTTGCAGCGCGTTGTTTATGCCGCTCACACACCGCGGCCGCGTATTTACTTCCTTGACGGCGGGGAGCCACGATGCCTGAAGCCTATAGCCGTCCTCTCTATTGAAATTAGATGAATTCTTAGAAATTTCAACCGCTTCTCGGACCTTTCTTCTACAAATGTTTGTTTCTTTAGCCAGTACACGTACGTTATTAACATCGATGTCAGAGCCACAGTTCTCATGATGTTCCGCTACTGACGATTTTGCACTTTGATTTAGCCGCATGTGCCGTTCGTGTTCCTTAATGCGTTCTTTAACAGTTCTTCCCGTTTCGCCTATAAACACTTCGCCGCAGCCACATGACACTTGGTAGACGCCTGCATTGTGGAGGTAATCAGGTGCATCCGTTTTCCGCCAGAAAAAGTCTTTTATTTTGTTTATACTAAAGAAAGATGTCTGAATACCATTTTTCTTTAAAATTCTGCTTATGTGGTCAGTGACCCCGAAACGAACGGTAACCTGACGGAGTGAGAAGTCGGTTCCTCGTCATTCTTATTAGCGGTATAAATATTCTGCCTAAAAGCCCTGTCGATTGAATAACTATCATACCCATTTGCCTTCAATGTCCTCTTTAAAAAATTCAACTCCGATTCCAAGTTGTCGTCATCGCTGATACGGAAGGCACGTGAAGACAGAGTGTTGAGTACTGCTTGCTTCTGGGCTGGGTGGTGCGAAGTGGCATCTAAACACCTGTTTGTTTTAGTCGGCTTTCTGTACACTCTGTGACCTAGACTGTTATCAGATCTTCTGTATACCAACACATCTAGGAACGGGAGACCGACCTCTCTCTCAACCTCCAAGGTGAATTTGATTTTGGGGTGAATTCCATTTAGTGACCGAGCGGTTCTAGGCGCTTCAGTCCGGAACTGCGCGACTGCTACAGTCGCAGGTTCGAATCCTGCCTCGGGCATGGATGTGTGTGATGCCCTTAGGTTAGATAGGTTTAAGTAGTTCTAAGTTATGGCTCTGAGTACTATGGGACTTAACATCTGAGGTCATCAGCCCCTAGAACTCAGAACTACTTAAACCTAACTAACCTAAGGACCTCACACACATCCATGCCCGAGGCAGGATTCGAACCTGCGACCGTAGCGCTCGCGCGGTTCCAGACTGAAGCGCCTAGAACCGCTCGGCCACACTGGCCGGAGAGTTCTAAGTTCTAGGGGACTGATGACCTCAAATGTTAAGTCCCATAGTGATCAGAGCGAAGCTGTTCTTCGCCGCGTGGCCATATAACAAATGTATCGTCCACATAGCGGAGCCATCAAAGGAGCACTACTTAACGCTTGTTGCTCAAAATGTTCCATAAAAACGTCATCTGCAACTGGCGAGCCCATAGTGAGGTCGTCATCCTGTTCATAGAATTCACCATTGTATTTAAAATAGTTCGAACGATGACATAATTCGATTAAGTCACAAACATCTGGAGCAACACCAGGAAACTCCACCTTTATAAGTGGACGCGACACTCGTCTCTGACACTGTCTTAGCAGTAGTGGACACCAAAAGATCCTGAGGAAGATCCCAGCAGAGGGGTAGAAACGTCGAACATTTTAGAAGAAACATGACGCGGCCTAATAACCCAGAAGATTTTAACTTCAGTGACAACGCCCACGAAAGCCTGCAGACTTACTTTTTCTTTGCCAGTTTCGGTTTGTAAAAAATGCGAAATCTGTTGTGAGACATCGTGGAATATTGCCGCTTCAGCCCATTCCGTTTCATAAAGTGGCTTCCGTAACGGAGTTGTGTTCCAAGCAGTGTTTCTTTTGGCAGAAAACCACACCATCGCAGATACTCATAGGCGCTTGCAGAATATCTACGGAGACCTGGTGGTGAACAAAAGCACGGTGAGTCGTTTGGCGAGGCGTCTGTCATCATCGCAACAAAGTCACGAAAACCTGTCCGATCTCCCGCGTGCCGGCCGCAATATTGGAACGTGCGAACAGTGGTCCGACGGATCACAGTCAAACACCTCGCTGCTCAACTACACGTCTCCGCTGGAAATGATAGCACGCTCGTCCACCAGCTGGGGTATTCAAAGGTGTGTACAAGCTGGGTTCCTCGCCGCCTAATAGAAGACCATAAAGAGAAACAAAGTAATTGCTTGCGCATTGCAAGGTCGATCGTCACGATATTTTGTCTAACATCGCCAGAGGTGCAGGCGATTAAACACGGGTTTATCACTTCGAAGTGTAAACAAAACGGTGATCTGTGGAGTGCCGCCACTCCACCTCTCCTCCGAAGACTCAGTTCAAAGCTGCGCCACAGCCGGTGAAGTCGTGGCAACGGTCTTTATGGGACTCTGACGGTTTTATTCTGTTTGACGTCTCCACTCATGTTGCAACGAACAACTCTGAAATCTACGAGTATGTGCTACCCTCAGGAAATTGAAAAATCGAATTCAGCGTTTTCGTAGCCACCAAAACACGAACGAACTTTTCCTTCTCCATGACAACGAAAACCTCACACAACTCTGTGCATCCGAAAGGAGTTTACAAAACTTCATTACACTGTTCTTCCTCATCCATTCTACAGCCCGGATCTCGCACCTTCCGACGTCCATCTGTTCGGCCCAATGATGGATTCACTTCGCGGGTTATGCGGCGGTTATTTAAGCTAAAAGACGTTGGGTCCAACGCCGAAAAATAGAGTGGTACCATATGGGCGTACAGGAGGAAGAATGAGCAATGACCAACGGCATGAGGATACAGAAGAAACCTACTGCATTAAAGACACATAAAATGTATCCACTGGTTAAGTGGCCTGTAATTGAAAAGTGTTATAATGATCTCGCCATTGACAAAATATTCTGGAATAGTCCCCTATTCGGACCTCCGGGAGGGGACTGCCAGTACAGAGATGACCATTAGAAAAAAAACTGAATAACCAGCGAAAGGATAATGTTCTACGACTCGGGGCTTGCAAGTTGAACGTGGTGGGGATACTAGAAAACCTGCAAAGGGAAATACAAATGTTCAATCTAGAGATAGTGGGGGTCTGTGAAGTGAAATAGGAAAATGACAAGGATTTTGGGTGAGATGAGTATAGGGTAACAACAGCAGCAGCAGAAAATGGTGTAACTGGATTAGGATTCGTTATGAATAGGTAGGAAGGGCAGAGAGAGTGTTACTGTGAACAGTTGATTGATAGGTCTTTTCTCATCAGAATCGACAGCAAACGAACACCCACAACGACAGTTCAAGTATACAAGCCAACGTAGCAGGCAGGACAGGAAGAGCTAGAGATAGTATGTGAGGATGTTGAACTGCTAATTCAATTCGTAAAGGGAGATGAAAATCTAATAGTCATAGGAGAGTGGAATGTAGTTGTAGGGGAAGGAGTAGAAGAAAAGGTTACAGGAAAACATGGGCTCCCGACAAGGAATGAGAGAGGAGACAGACTAATTGATTTCTGCAGTAAATTTCAGCTAGTAATAGCGAATACTCAGTTCCAGAATCAGAAAACGAGGAGGTACACTTGGAAAAAGCCGGGAGGTACAGGAAGATTTCAGTTAGAAGACACCATGGTCAAATAGAGATTCTGAAATCAGATACTGAATGGTAAAGCGTACCCAGGAGCAGATATAGACTCATATCACAATGTAGTAGTGACGAAAACAACGCTGAAGTGTAAGAGATCAATAAATATGCAAAGAAGTGGGACACAGAAGTACTAAGGAATGACGAGATACACTTGAAGTTCTCTAATGCTATAGATAGAGCAATAAAGAATAGTCCGGTAGGCACTACAGTAGAAAAGGAATGGACATATCTAAACTGGGCAGTCATAGAAGCTGGAAAGAAAAACGCAGGTACAAAGAAGGTAATTGCGAAGAAACCATGGGCAACAGAAGAAATACTTCAATTGATCGATGAAAGGAGAAAGTGCAAAAGTACAAGAAATACAAGTCTCCGAGGAATGAAATAAATAGGAAGTGCAGACAAGCTAAGACGAAATGTCTGCAGGAACAATGTGAAGACATCGAAAAAGAAGTGATTGTCGGAAGGAGAGACTCAGCATACAGGAAAGTCAAAACAACCTTCGGTGAAACTAAAAGCAAGGGTGGTAACATTAAAAGTGCAATGGGAATTCCACTGTTAAATGAAAAGAGGAGAACGGATAGCTGAAAAGAGTACACTGAAGATCTATGTGAGGGGTAATACTTTGTCTGAATTAACACAAGTAGAATAATGAGTCGACAGGGGAGAGTAAGGGGATCTAGTATTAGAACCAGGTTTCAAAAAAGCTTTCGAAAGTGTAAGATAAAATAAGGCAGGAGGGATAGATAATATTCCAAAAGAATTTCAGAAATGATTGGTGGAAGTGGCAACAAAACAACTATTCGCGTTACTGTGGAGCATATATGAGTCTGACGGTATGCCATCTGACTTTCGGAAAAATAATATCTACACAGTCCCAAAGACTGCAACAACTGACAAGTGCGAGAATTACCGCACAATCAGTTTAACAGCATTAAAGTCCCTGACAAGAATAATACACAGAAGCATGGAAAAGAAAATTTACGATGTGTTAGATGACGATCAGTTTGCCTTTAGGAAAGGTATAGGCACCAGCAATTCATTTCTGACGTTGCGGTTGATAATGGAAGCAAGACTGAAGAAAAATCAAGATGCGTTCGTAGGATTTGTCGACCTGGAAAAAGCGTTCGACAACGTCAAGTATGCAACACGTTCGAAATGCCGAGGAAAATAAGGGGTAGCTACAAGGATAGACGGGTAATATGCACATGTACAAGAGTCAAGAGGGACTAATAATATTGCAAGAACAAGAATGAAGTGCTCCGATTAAAAGGGTTGTAAGACAAAGATGAGGTTTTTCGCCCCTACTATTCAATCTTTTCATCGAAGAAGAAATGATAGAAATAACTGCAAGGTTCGAGAGTGGAATTAAAATTCAGAGTGAAATGATCTCGATGTTAAGATTCGTTGATGACATTACTGTGGTCAATGAGAGTGAGGAAGAATAACGGACTTACTGAATGGAATTAACAGTCTAATGAGTACGGAGTATGAACTGAGAGTGACTCTATGATAGACGAAATTAATGAGAAGCAGTAGAAATGAGAGCAGGGAGAATCTTAACATCATAATCACTGATCAAAGTAGATGAATTTAGGGAATTCTGATACCTAGGCAGCATAATAACCAATGATGGACGGAGCAAGGAGGACGTCAAAAGCAGACTAGCACTGGCGAAAAGGGCATTCCTGGCCAAGAGAAGTTACTAGTATCAATCATAGGCCTTAACATGAGGAAGAAATTTCTCAGAATGTACGTTTGGTGCACAGCATTGAATGGTAGTGAAACATGGTCTGTGGGAACACCGAAACAGAAGAGAAACGAAGCAACTGAGATGTGATGTTACAGACGAATGTTGAAAATTAGTTCACCTAATTTGATAAGGAATGGGGAGGTTCTGCGCAGAGTTAGAGAGGAAAGGTACATGTGGAAAGCACTGACAAATAGAAGGTACAGGATGATATGACGATTGTTAAGACATCAGGGTCTGACTTCCATGGTACTGGAGGGAGCTGCAACGGGTAAGAGCTGTAGAGGAAGACAAAGATTGGAAATAACAGAGGACGGAGGCTGTAAGTGCTACTCTGAGGAAGAGGTTGGCACAAGAGAGGAATACGTTACGGACCCCCTCAATTCAGACAGGAAAGAAAAAAAAATAAAAAAGAATAAACGGTAGCTACAGTACGAGTGAAGCATATGGAGCATGTTGCATGCTACTGTATTGACCAGTAACTGAATTAGGCAGCTGAGGAAAGATACAAGGGGTTGACAAAAATACGGAAACACTAAAACACAACAGATTACCACGCCTAATACGATGCATGGAAACCCTTGGCATTTAGAACAGCTTCCAGTCGTGTCGGAATGGACAAATGCAGATCCTGTGTGGTTTTCAAGGGAATATTATACCATTCTTTCTGCAAAACTGTGACAAGTCCGGATAACAATGATGCAGATGGTTAGCAATCAAACACACTTCTCTCCACAGAAGACCAGCAAGTCTCAAAAACGTTGAGATCTGGTGACAGTGCTGGCCAGAGCAGATGCGGCAATTCGTCCTCACACTGACAAAGTCAGTCCTGTGTCAACTCGAGCATCTTCAAACACAGCATCACCTTTGGGAACAAACATTGTAATACTGGATGGAGTGATCAGCCATAATGGTCATATAATTCTTAGCAGTAATGAGATCTTGCACAGCACCCATAAGGAACGTGGCAGACCAGACTATCACTCTTGGACGTATTCTCTACAAGCAGCGTGAAAGAGGTCTCATCCTACCAAATGACTATCGTCAGTTGTTGAATATCCAGGTTTCATGGCTTCGCCAACACGTTTTCCTGTTATGGGAATTTACATTACTGATAAGTGGTTCCGGAATTCCAGCTCGTCCTGCATTTCCCTTCCTGTTGTTTCGCTGTTGATTGGATTCATGAGTGTGGGACTTTCAATTATGCAGTGAGTTTTGCTTCTGTCGTCTTCTTCTTTTTCGTCACAATCCTCTTCAGTGCCCTTCTGTGACTATCAGTCAACACACAAATTAGGCTGTGTTTTGAATGAGCGGCTGATGTTTACCGCTTTGCCTGCGTGCCGTATAAGTTTGTTTTTGGGGGTTGAATGGACCAGACTACAAAGGTCATCGGTCGCAATATACGTCTTCGACACGCTGCTTCTTGAAACACCAACCACTACAGCTACCTTCGCTACGAAAGCGTCCAACATTCGAGCACCAACAATTTGCTCACGTTCGAATTTGCTCACAGCTTCGACATAATGCACAGATGAATAAACGTATCACTGTTCTGACCACGACTAGCACTGGCAACATATTGACAACATTGCACAGTTGCCGTTCGTGGCCAAATACAAGAGCGCAACTTGCAGGCTTGGCTAGCGTCTCGTTATGCTGGAGCATGCATTTCTCGTGGTATTTCCATATTTTTGTCCAGCACCTGCAGCTCTCCTGTGGCTTCCTCGGTGTACTAATTCCTAAGACAACGTTGCTTTGATGTCACACGTATGGTCTGCGGATTTCCCTTGATTTATCGTGAGCGTCTGCATTCAGATACAAGCGTTGTCAACTGGGTTGTCTCTGGTGAGTGACTTAGAAACATCTATACCAGGATAAATGCGTTCAACTAATAACGTGTCTCGTTCATTATGTAACACTTTCCTCCAACCATTTACATGTACATCTACATACACTGAAGGACCAAAGAAACTGGTACACCTGTCTAATATCGTGTAGAGCCCCCGCGAGCACGCAGAACTGCCGCAACACGAGGTTACATGAACACTACTAACGTCTGAAGCAGTGCTGGAGGGAACTGACACCGTGAATCCTGCAGGACTAGCCGGTCGGGGTGGCCGAGCGGTTCTAGGCGCTTCAGTCTGGGACCGCGCGACCGCTACGGTAGCAGGTTCGAATCCTGTCTCGGGCATGGATGTGTGTGTTGTCCTTAGGTTAGTTAGGTTTAAGTAGTTCTAAGTTCTAGGGGACTCATGACCACAGCTGTTAATTTCCATAGTGCTCAGAGCCATTTGAACCATTTGAATCCTGCAGGACTGTCCATAAATCCGTAAAAATACGACAGGGTCGAAATCTTCTGAACAGCACGTTGCAAGGCATCCCATATAAGCTCAATGATGGTGGCCATCGAAAGTGTTTAAACTCCGAAGAGTGTTCAGGAGCCACTTTGTAGCAACTCTGGACGTGTGGGTTGTCGAATTGTCCTGCTGGAATTTCCCAAGTCCGTCGGAATGCACAATGGATATGAATGGATACAGGTGATCAGACAGGATACTTACATACGTGTCACCTGTCAGAGTAGTATCTAAAAGTAGCAAAGGTCACACATCACTCCAACTGCACACGCCCCACATCATTACAGAGCCTCCACCAGTTTGAACAATCCCCTGCTGAAATGCAGGGTCCATGGAATCATGAGGTTGTCTCCATTCCAGTACACGTGCATCCATACGATACAATTTGAAAGAAACTCATCCGACCAGGAAACATGTTTCCAGTCATCAACAGTCCAATGTCGCTGTTGGTGGGCCCAGGCGAGGAGTAAAGTTTCGTGTCGTGCAGTATCAAGGATACAGGAATGGGCTTTCGGCTCCGAAAGCCCTTATCGATGATGTTTCGTTGAGTGGTTAGCACGCTGACACTTGTTAATGGCCCAGCATAGAAATCTGCAGCTATCTGCGGAAGAGTTGCACTTCTGTAACGTTGAACAAATTCTTTTCAATCGTCGTTGGTCCTGTTCTTGTAGGATCTTTCTCCAGGCGCAGTGATTTCGGAGATTTGATGTTTTGCCGGAATCCTGATATTCACGGTACACTCCTGAAATGGTCGTGTGGGAAAATCCTCACTTCATTGCTGCCTCGGAGGTTCTGTATCCCATCGTTCGTGCGCCGACTATAGCACCAGGTTCAAACGCACTTAAATTCGATAACCTACCAATGTAACAGCAGTAACCGATCTAACAAGTGCGCCAGACACTTGTTGTCTTATATAGGCGTTGCGGATCGCAGCGCCGTATTCATCCTGTTTACATATTTCTGTATTTGAATACACATGGCGCTTCAGTGTATTTCTCCACAAGCTACAGCTTAGTCAATGAAGGAGTGAATTTTCCGCAAATATTCATCCACGCTCGGTGAGTCGCTAGGAGGAAGAAAGATTATGGTTTGACTTCGTGTTTAGGATGTCATCATGAACTTCACGTTTCCCCAAAATCAAGAATTGTACAACTTTACTTTCTTATTTTTATTTTTTTTATTTGTTCGCTATTAGTTTCAAAGTCAAAGCCCCATTCTCGGTCGCGCATTCTCGTCTAAATCAGCCTGAAATCGTCTACGGCCTGACGATAAATATTCTGGTCATAAAATAATTGAAAATTTTTTATCTATTGCGTTTACAGATCACTTTTTCTTCTACGGCTTTTTTTTACCATTGCAGTTATCCAGCATCCAGATTTTGGAACATATACTGTGCTCGATCAATATGAATCACCGAAGAAAACGATTTATTGACATATAACCAGGATGTATGCAGAAGATATCGTTCATATGAAACACAACTAGCTCTTCGTTCTCACAAAGTAATGAGTGCTGTCAACAGGAGACGTTAAATTGATTCCATATTTCTAGATTTCCGAAAGGCTATGACATCGTTCCTCACAAGCGATTGCTAATAAAATTGCGTGTTATGGAGTATCGTCTCAGATGTTTGACTGGATTCGCGTTTTCCTGTCAGAAAGGTTACAGTTCATAATAACTAAAGGAAAGTCATAGTGAAACAGTAGTATCTGGCGCTCTCCAAGAAGTGTTATAGGCCCTCTGTTGTTCCTGTTCGTTGTTTACAGGTTCTTCAGTCATAGTACACACGTAAATACGTATACCATAATACCGCAGCACGCTACTAGAGGAACCAAAATAAAATGGAGTATTGGGGGAGAATTCGTTTCCAGCGGCAGTAGATGTGCTGCTGCGATTTCGGGCCAATCCAGATGACTTCCCGAGCCGCCTGGACTGGCTTGCGCTGCCGCCCTGTCGGCGCTCAAGTTCAGCTACAGGAAGTTGGCGAAGACTTGGTGCTTAGGTCATCTGCAACTAAGAGACCCGCTTCAGCTGTACTAATTATTTATTCAAACCACGATTTTAAAATTCCCATTCAGGTGTGTGATGTTGGAGATCTAAACATTCTGCATGGTGTCTGTTCGTTCTATATCGTGTCTCCCTACCACTTTCGCGCAACAACGCTCTGAGCGTGTTTTTTAGGGAATTGACTAGTTTGAACCTGGGACCTGTTGCTGGTAAGGAGACGTCAGACCACACATGACATGTAGAATTCAGAAGAGTTCAGTGAGACTAGCGATGATATAACTAAATACTTAATGGTTTCAGCGTCAGCTCCACTGCACTCCCTGTAAAAGAAACTTAATACTAACAAAATTTAGTGGAAGGGGTTCAAGGCATTCCTATTTTTAGTTAGCTGGTAAAATAACGTCGAAAAAGCAGTTAAGTTTACCATTGGAAATTTTATTCTACTCACAAAACATCGTTTATAAATTGCACTATTGATAAAAGGAAATGTTTTAATACAGGATGGTAAAAACCAACTGCGTTAAACAAAAATGTGAACGAATATTCCCTGAATGGGTTTCCAAGTTCTACAATGGATCGAAGGATGACCTATGCTATATCACATCTATAATCTACGTTTAAATTAAGTTTCACAAAAGAGAAAACTATCAAAATAGTCTACAGTGACCCTCAATTATCTTTAATTACTTATCTAACTTGTCGTAAATTACAGTGGCTGATGTGGCTTCTCAATAACTATATAACAGAAAAATCATCGCGTTTCAGATTTTTACTTCAAGTGGCAAATGTGAACACCATGAGCTTTAGTAGACGATCGACACTAGTATTACGCAAAAAGGGGGTGTAACAGATGAGACTTCTGCAGTTCTGAGTGAAGCATTATGCGCTCAAAAATGCGGCATCGCGTGCGTTCATTACCTTGTCGGTGTTCGTCAGGGGGCGGCGGCCGGCGCAGCTCCGGCCAGCTCGCCCTCTGGGAAGCAACTCTGTCCTAACTTCTCCTTACTACAATTTACCGAAGTTGGTTTAATGAAAAACTATCTGGCTGTGTTTTCATCTGACCAATCAGTGTCTCAATGTTAACCTTAAGCTCCGCCTACAAAAATTCTGTCTATCCAATGAGAAACATTATACTTTTCGTCGTGGGGCAATGTTTTTAAAGTTTGCAACGTAACAGAGAAGCGAAAAAGTCTCACGCTAAAACTTGCAGCTGGTGTGGTCCTTTTAGCGTTATTGTAAGATCCATACTGTTCTTCTGGAGGGCTCTATCTTTTAACATTGGCTGGGGGGTGGTCCTAACGTAACAGAGACGTGAGAAAGTCTCACACTAAAACTTGCGGGTGGTGTGGCCCTTTTTGTGTTATCGTAAGATCTATACTGTTCTTCTGGAGGGCTCTAGCTTTTAACATGGGCTGGGGGGTGGCCCTAACGTAACAGATGCGAAAAAGTCTCACGCTAAAAACTTGCGGGTGGTGTAGCCCTATTTGTGTTATCGTAAGATCTATACTGTTCTTCTGGAGGGCTCTAGGTTTTAACATTGGCTGGGGGGGGGGGTGGTCCTAACGTAACAAAGACGTGAAAAAGTCTCACGCTAAAACTTGCGGGTGGTGTGGCCCTTTTTGTGTTATCCTAAGATCTATACTGTTCTTCTGGAGGGCTCTAGATTTTAACATGGGCTGGGGGGTGGTCCTAACGTAACAGATGCGAAAAAGTCTCACGCTAAAAACTTGCGGGTGGTGTAGCCCTATTTGTGTTATCGTAAGATCTATACTGTTCTTCTGGAGGGCTCTAGCTTTTAACATTGGCTGGGGGGGTGGTCTTGACGTAACAGAGACCCGAAAAAGTCTCACGCTAAAACTTGCGGGTGGTGTGGTCCTAGCAGTTAGCTGGCGACGTGGGTGTCCGTCCGTCCCTTATCGTAGGGCCTTCCAGCTTAACACGGTTCTGCTCTCAGCTTCTGTCCTCGTTTCTCCCCTCGGAACTGCGTCTGTCTCACGGTGGGAAGGTATGACATGCATTTAGGCATCTTGTGTTAGTCTGTGGTATTCCATTTGCTCACTCGTTACTCGTATTACTTTGGTTAATTTAATGTCACGATTTATTCGGAGCTATGTGATATACTACTGGATTTGTTTATCATGTCAGGGTTTTCATGGAAAGTGTTGGATTTGCCTGACACCTTACATATCACAACCCTTCGAACTTAATTTTTCTACTGAAGTTAGGCAATGATTGAATCGTTGTCTAAGTCAGTCAAAAATTATTGCTTTATCTAAATTTTGTTGCCTACTGTTTAGCCACGTTATTCTGGTTCTATGCTGGTTTGTATTACTAATTTATATTTTTATATTCCTCCATATTATAATTAAAAATGACAAGAGAAGAATATTTTTATGCTATTATTAATTTTTAATTATTTTCTTTCTTTATTTAAGTGTGAAGTTTGTTTTTTAAGAAGTTTGTTATCGAAAGTGAGGAGTCTTTCACATCGATTTTCTTAGAAATATATTTTTTTATAAATGTAGTAATTAAGTAAAATCTATTCCTAACACATTTTCTAAATATCATGTACAAGTAAAATGTTTTTGTTTCTATACACTCATTTCAACATTGTTACACTAACAAATAACAATTATTTCCAAGAATTGCTTTGACAAAGAAATATACATACACAAGTATTGAGATATTATCCTAACAAATGGGACAAATGTTAAAAAAGGGAAAACATCCAACAATATAATTTTTTATTCTTTGTTTTATAAGGAGCAAATAAGTAAAATATAGTTATTCTTTTATTTTTATAAGGAGAAAATAAGTGGCATATAGTTTTAGTGTTTATTATGCCTTACTTTTGTTCTTTATATACTGTCCATTTCAGAACTAATGACTTATTTTTATCGATAATCTTTTTTTTATTTAAGTCCATAGTCAATGACTGTTATTTTGTAGTTTATTAGCTGTCTGGTGTGCTTAACTTATTTAGTTTTTCACATGTTTCTTTTTCACAATTCCTACATCACATAATTTGATTTCACACATTCACACAATCCTATGAATGTTTAAGCATGAGGTTGGCAAATGTTTTTGCACGAAGGTGATGGACTTGAGCAAGATGGATGTGGGCAGGTATTTGATGTACAGCTTCGTTCGTCGTTCCTTGTTGGCTTTGCAAGTGTGTGTTGCTGTTGTGGAGGTCCCATAATGGAATGGAGCTGTGAGTGCGGAATCTCGTGGTTTACTGGCTTTGTATGCATAAAAGTCATCGTTATGTGTCGCTGAAAGCGGTCGTTTTTCGTTGTAATACTTCGCAGATGACTAGTTTACAATAGGATAGGGATTTGGGAAGGTGTGTCGTCTATTTCTTGGTCTCAATCTTGCAAATCTTCAACTTCTGCTCTTCCTGCTTTTTCTCTGCTTCTTACTTGCTTCTTGGTTCTTCTCTGGGCAGGATATGGAAATATTTATTGATAGCTAGTCGCTTTGAAGTTCTCCTCCTAGTAACAGTTTGATAAATTGTTTGGGTGTGTCATTTTTACTTTGTGGATGTTTCTTCAGTTTCGTGCATCAGCGTGCTGTTTAATAGCGGTAGTGTGACTTTTACACATATTTTTTTTTTTTTTGCCAGTAGTGGCTTGCCCAAGCGGTCTTCTCGTTGGGCCGTTTTTTGCTCACTCCACTCCACTGAGTTCGGCGTTGCGTCGCGTCACTGCAGGGTGTTCTGTCCCAGCAGGGTTCTGCCTAGCAGGCAAATTTATTGCCCACTTCAGTTACAAGGGCCTTCTGTTGGTGTCGCTGTCCTTTCCCTTCTCTCGACGCTTCTGCCTTGTAGGAATCGTGTCTTGCTAATTACGTCCTTTTCTTTCTTGATACTTCTCGCGTTTAACTTGTGGGTCTTTGCATCTCGTCCTTGCTGGAGTTTTTACAATGGTTCTTACAAAAAGTTTTACTTATAATCATCTAACATATGTCTAGTACCTACATTATTTTGCGCCTTTTTAAAAGCTTTACAAATTTCGGCGCCATTTCCATGTTACCATTCTAAGATATTTTGAATCTTAACTTCTACAAAAATCCTTAAATTCGGTTCTTTTTATTTTTTGTGTAGTGTCGTGGTGTATAGCATTTTAGTATTTCATGCTGTTAGACTATTTATGCTTTATCCCCTCTCCTTAATCAATGGTACTATTGGTGTTATTTTTGTTTTTGTTTTTATTGAAACTACTTTCTTTTTCCCACCTTCCTCTCTCTTCATTCTTCTTTCTCCTGACGATCTTATCTGCAACATAATCTTGAAATATTGTACTGATTATTTACCAGTAATAAAATTAATCTTCAAACTTGTACTGAAAGTGTTTAATACTGCCAGTCTTAGGTAAAAATACCTCTGCTTTATCTCGTAAAATACCCTCTAATTCTCTTTTACTGTGTTCCGAAATACCTTGAACTTCTTGAAATTTTTCGTCGATTTCTTTA
Organism: Schistocerca nitens; assembly: GCF_023898315.1. NCBI lineage: Eukaryota > Metazoa > Arthropoda > Insecta > Orthoptera > Acrididae > Schistocerca > Schistocerca nitens. The sequence goes on from NC_064619.1 coordinate 175,329,714, forward strand.
TGGACTTCTAACATGAGTTGAGGCGATTCCTCTTTTTGTGCATACCATTCTAATTCTTCATCCTCTTTATCTCACGTCATTCTTAATTGTTTGTTTGTAACTGGTATTTCTTCTAATTTTAGCTTTTGCTCAAAGAGAAGTGTGATATTCCTGAATGTTACGCTACCTTTCCCCATATCTATTATCGCTCGCCTCTCATTTAAAAAATCTGCACCTATAATCAAATCTACAGTTAGTTTAGGTATAATCACGAAGTTGGCTTCAATCTTTTTACCTTGGCACGAAAGAGTTAATCTTGTTTGTCTCGTAACTTCCGCAGCATTGTTTCTAATACGACCTCTTACTTTAATCTTACGTGTTTTCAGAACCGGCAATTCCTCATTGGCATTACACTGCATGAATAAATTTTCTGATATCGCAGTCAGTTCACTTCCGCTATCAATTACAATATTGACTGGGATATGCTTTACCATGGCCTTCACAATTGGTTGAATTTGAAAGGGTTGGTTCTGTTCTTCTTCTTCTTGCATCAACGAATCCTCCACTGAATCATACGTGAGTCTTTTTAGGAATTTCCCTTGTGAATTCGAACTTTCTGTAGGATAAGCTTCGACTGCTACTTCTCTCTCTTTTATTTCCTCTTCTCTATTTCTTCCTTCATTTACGCTTTCTTCAACATCCTCTACTTTTTCCTCATCCTCGTCTATCTTCTCCTTCTTCGTCGCTACTTCCACATAATCGCATCTAAATGCTCTAATTGTCGCTTCATAACTTCCTTCATTATATACGTTGGGTTGTGTGCCCACTCGTAACTTATTTTCAACTTCTGTCGACTGCGCATTATCCTCATTGAATTCGCTTTCCCTGGTTTCCATCTCAAATAGCTCTGCAATACTCATTACTTCGTCCTTTCCTCCTACATTCGTTGTGCATGCCTCTGGTAATTCATCTTCCTCGTCAGTATTCTCCCAATTAATTTCGTTCCAACACGATAGTGTTATTTTCTTGTCTTCGTTTTTATCTGGTCCATGCGGATTTGTTTCTTCGTTCTTCTCTTCTCGTGATAAGATTTTTACCTCTCTGTTCAAGGTGCTGCAATTGTCCTGGGTCGGTGCGTCATTCTCTTTGGCATGGGCGCTTAGCTGTCAATTCGAACGTTTATCGGGGTTTGGTGGTCTTACCTCCACCTCTTCTATCTTTATTCTCTTTTCTTGTTCAGCTTGTTGATAGTGGTTTCTTTGTTGATAATTTGTCGGTCTATTCGTTCTCCAGTGCCCGTTCCGATTGTCGTTATTCCCTCTGTAATATTTGTTGTCGTTCCTGGGTGAATTATAGTTATTGCCATATTCTCTTCTAAATCCATAACCGGTTCTTTGTTGAAATCTATTGTCGTTTCTTGGTGCGAAGTTATCACATGGTTCGTAATGAATGTTTCTTCGTACTGTGTCTTGTGGATTCCACTGCTTTTTGCTTTCGTTTTCACGTGCGCTTCGTCTTTTTCTTGCGTCATCTTCCGAAAATATGAACTCTAGTTCCCTTAGAATACCTTTAAATGGTTCGACGTCATTGCCTCCGCGACCTACTAATGATTGCTGGTATTTCAATGGTAGCTTCATCGCGCATAATTTAATCAACTCTCCGTCACTGTATGGTACATCTAGGCATTGATTTTTCTTGGCCATTAATTCGAAAAATTTCACGGGACTCTTCTCTTCTGAATTTTCAAAATATGGGTTCCGTAATAATTCGTACTTCACTCTGTTCTGTGCTTCGCTGGACCAATATCGTGAGAGAAACTTCTCTGTGAAATCTTCGTACGATCGGCATGTCGCTGCAACATTCTGCATGGTTTCTGCGACTGTTCCTGACATGTATACACATATAAAGTCTAATTTGTGTGCTAGCGTCCAGTGTTCTGGTAATCCTACTCGGAATTGATCAATAAAAGTTCGTGGATGTAATGAGTTTCCTTCTCGAAAGTGTTGAAATTTTCTGACTGTGAGGAAATGATCGTTGTCGTACTTTGTCATAGTTCCATATGAAATTCGCGATCCTTCGCCACTTTTGTTTCTGATCATTTCTCCCGTCGTACTTTCCGGTTGTGGTAGATCCATTGGATATTGTCCACTGTAACTTTCGCCTACCCTTGCGTAGTATCGTTGGAGTGGTACGCAATAATTTTCTTCGATCTGTTGTGAACGTGTAGCTGAATGCATTGCACTGTACTCTTCGCGACCTGGCTTTCCATTGTCACGTATGATACTTTCCGCCTGTGATTGGAATCGCAAATGCATGATATATTCGTTAATTGGTTGTTTTTCCGGTGCTGTTACAGATACGGATGTGGTTGCAGACTCTGTGCTTGTTCGATCCTGTTCACTACGCTCTTCAATGGTTTGCAACAACTCTGTTCGCAATTTCTGAAATTGTCGCTTCGTTTGCGCTTCTATTTTGACTATGCGGTTCGTCATATCTTTTCAGCGCAGCTTTTGTGATACGTTTGTGTAACACACTGTTTTCAACAACTTCACGCGCTGTACCTGCTGCTAATCTAGTAATTAGGTTTATCTGTTTCTCTAGTTTCTTGACTTCTCCCTGGGTGTTGTTACGTAATGTTTTGATCTCGTCCTTAATGTCATTACGCAATGTTTGTACGTCCGCTTGTACCTTGTCAATGTCTGTTCTCAATTGATTGTGACCTGTTATTAAGTTTCCTATCACTTCTCGATATTCTTTTGCCTCGTCTTCAATATGACTTAGGTGTAACTGAATTTTTTTTGTTTTGTTCTTTAATCTCACGCATTTGTCTCGTGGTTTCTACATTTTGTTTCGTCATTTCTGCATTCTGAATTTTAATTTGGTTCGCAATTTCTTTATTTTGTCTTGTCATGGTTTCCGTCATTAATTGTAATAATTCTGCCAGATTGGTGGGTCCTATTGCGTTTTCTTCCGACGTCCTACGCTCTGTGTTTTCATCCAAGTGTTGGTTTGCAACCGATTGCATTGAACTGTGCGGTGACACGTTTCTGCTCGAATTCCTTGTACTCTGTGGTGAGGGAGCTCTGATTACTTGTACTATGGGTTCTACGTATTCAAGATGCAAGTTAGAATCCTCATCGACTGTCTCTCTACTTTCCTGCTCGTCTGTCGTATGCTGACTTACGTTTTCTATGCCTTGACGTACATTATCCTCGTTATGGGGCGTTGTAGATCCTATTTCTCGCGATACCGCATCGTCTGTTGTACTGTCCTCTATTCTCTGTCCATTTTCATGCTGGGTCTCTACCTCAATTCGGTCAAGGTCTCGATCTGCCATTGCTAATCATTCCGAATCAATTATTTTCTGCTTTAAAAGCAATTCACGCGCCCTACTTCGCGTCAACATGCGCTCATACGATCTCACACGTTTCATAAAGTTTTTTGTTCACACGATTTGACAAACCATTCACTTACTTGTTGGGTCAGAACCAACTTGTCAACGATGTATCCCACACCTGTGCGCTTGCATTGGAGAGAAAACTTAATTCCAACAATATTAAAATTCATAACTTAATTATGCTATTGTCTCTGCCAGAATGTCTCTGTTTTATTGAATACTTTCTTACTATCTATCGCTGCAGCTACTGTTTTCGAGTATTTATAACTTTAGAAAAAAATTTTTTTTTTATTACGAAAATTTTTCAACAGAATATTTTTCTGACAGGGTTAGGCATGTGGTCGACCTTCAATCATGGTATTTTATCATCCTGGCAGGGTCGCCATTTTCTAAACATTCTGCGTGGTGTCTGTTTGTTCTATATCGTGTCTCCCTACCACTTTCACGCAACGACACTCTGAGCGTGTTTTTTAGGGAATTGACTAGTTTGAACCTGGGACCTGTTGCTGCTAAGGAGACGTCAGACCACACATGGCATGTAGAATTCAGAAGTGTTCAGTGAGATTAGCGATGATATAACCAAATACTTAATGATTTCAGCGTCAGCTCCACTGCACTCCCTGTAAAAGAATCTTAATACTAACTAAATTTAGTGGAAGGGGTTCAAGGCTTTCCTATTTTTAGTTAGCTGGTAAAATAACGTCGAAAAAGCAGTTAAGTTTACCATTGGAAATTTTATTCTACTCACAAATTATCGTTTATAAATCGCACTGTTGATAAAAGGAAATGTTTTAATAAAAAATGGTTCAAATGGCTCTGAGCACTATGGGACGCAACTTCTGAGGTCATTAGTCCCCTAGAACTTAGAACTAGTTAAACCTAACTAACCTAAGGACATCACACACATCCATCTCCGAGGCAGGATTCGAACTTGTGATCGTAGCGGTCTCGCGGTTCCAGACTGCAGCGCCTAGAACCGCACCGCCACTTCGGCCAGCGAAATGGTTTAATACAGAATGGTAAAAACCAACTGCGTTAAACAAAAATGTGAACGAATATTCCCTGAATGGGTTTCCAAGTTCTACAATGGATCGAAGGATGACCTATGCTATATCACATCTATAATCTACGTTTAAATTAAGTTTCACAAAAGAGAAAACTATCAAAATGGTCTACAGTGATCCTCAATTATCTTTAATTACTTATCTAACTTGTCGTAAATTACAGTGGCTGATGTGGCTTCTCAATAACTATATAACAGAAAAATCATCGCGTTTCAGATTTTTACTTCAAGTGGCAAATGTGAACACCATGAGCTTTAGTTGACGATCGACACTAGTATTACGCAAAAAGGGGGTGTAACAGATGAGACTTCTGCAGTTCTGAGTGAAGCATTATGCACTCAAAAATGCGGCATCGCGTGCGTTCATTACCTTGTTGGTGTTCGTCAGGGGGCGGCGGCCGGCGCAGCTCCGGCCAGCTCGCCCTCTCGGAAGCAACTCTGTCCTAACTTCTCCTTACTACAATTTACCGAAGTTGGTTTAAAAAAAAAACTATCTGGCTGTGTTTTCATCTGACCAATCAGTGTCTCAATGTTAACCTTAAGCTCCGCCTACAAAAATTCTGTCTATCCAATGAGAAACGTTATACTTTTCGTGGTGGGGCAATGTTTTTATAGTTTGCAACGTAACAGAGAAGCGAAAAAGTCTCACGCTAAAACTTGCAGCTGGTGTGGTCCTTTTAGCGTTATCGTAAGGTCTATACTGTTCTTCTGGAGGGCTCTAGCTTTTAACATGGGCTGGGGGGTGGTCCTAACATAACAGAGACGTGAAAAAGTCTCACGCTAAAACTTGCGGGTGGTGTGGTCCTAGCAGTTAGCTGGCGACGTGGCTGTCTGTCCGTCCCTTATCGTAGGGCCTTCCAGCTTAACACGGTTCTGCTCTCGGCTTCTGTCCTCGTTTCTCCCCTCGGAACTGCGTCTGTCTGACTGTGGGAAGGTATGACATGCATTTAGGCATTCTTGTGTTAGTCTGTGGTATTCCATTTGCTCACTCGTTACACGTATTACTTTGGTTAATTTAATGTCACGATTTATTCGGAGCTATGTGACGTACTACTGGATTTGCTTATCATGTCAGGGTTTTCATGGAAGGTGTTGGATTTGCCTGACACCTTACAAAGAAACTGAGCCGTGTCCTTTCTAGAAGAAACACGTCCGAAATATGCTTTCGGTCGATTTAGGCAAACCACGGAAAACTCATCAGCTTGATCGAGCAGGGTTTTAAACCCCCATTCCTCACTTTGCTGGCGTACGAGGTTGAACCCCACCTGATACAAATTCCTAATTGCCGTGCTGTTTGAATAGCAGAGCAATAATTATGCTAGTTGGTTTGTTTCTTTGGTTTCAGTGTTTCCATAGATGTCTGTACAGGGTGCGGCTGGTCCCGGCGGAGGTTCGAGTCCTCCCTCGGGCATGGGTCTGTGTGTTTGTTCTTAGGATAATTTAGATTAAGTAGTGAGTAAGCTTAGGGACTCGTGACATTAGCAGTTAAGTCCCATAAGATTTCACACACATTTGAACTTTTTTTTTCTGTACAGGGCAGCTATTACAAGGAAACCTCCGTAGGTCGCTGTCCGACTCAGTCGTAACTTCGCAAGGTGAGAGAGGGATACTAGTAAAGGTACATATATTTTGCTGAGGTGCCGAAACTCAGCAGTGTAACAGTTCCCAAGAAAATTACGGTCAGAGTTTCCACTGGTCTCCATCAATCCGCTCGCGCGAGTTGGTAGCGGCAGTGGCTGAGAGCACTTTTCCGAATTTTTGCGCCCAGTGGTCAAATCCAGTCTTAAGGTTTCCTTTATCATTTGTTTTCGCCGAGGTGTGTGACGTTAATGTATTTTGTGACATCATGAAATATAATAGAATTATTGGCAAAAGAAATAAACATTCCAGGTCTTATTAAATACGGATTTATCACCACAAATCTTATGTGATCTTATACCATTAATATTAATATATGAAATTCGTATAAATTCCAGTATACTAGTTTTTTCTTTAATTTTCACTTTCATATCTATGTAGAAACAGTGCATTCCCCAGGGTGCTATCTGTCACAAAAACATTACAATCATAAAAAAATGGACCATCACGAGCAGCTTACAAAGGAACATATCCCGCAGCATACTGTGAACAGCATTAGGAAATATTATGACAAACAAAACTCATCTTGATATGGCAATAATTATTGGCAAACCAAGTATATCGGAGTAGTTTTTCGAAAACTAGAGCCTGCAATTGACTTTGAATCAAGACGTTTATTTTAATACGAGCATCGCTTCTACTTTCCCTTTGCTGTTCAATGACAATAGGACACTTCCGTAATCGACCAATGTAATTCTTCACTTGTCAGTAAACGTGTACGTCGCACGCGTAACAGAACGGCATACAATTTGGCAGTATTTCCTTAAATGAACGCGACGGCATTCCGATTTCATCGACAAACAGACCATCGTGTGAGGAGGAATCGCTTTGCCCATCCCACGAGTCAATAACGTATAGAAACAGCTTCACTTATACGTAAGACCGCTAAACTCTGTTCAGAAACTGATGGAACGTTTGCTTTGTGAGTTTTCCAAATTTTGTGGCTGTAACGTACACATCCTGATGCCGTTTCATTAATTGGTCTAATTGGATTCGAGGGAAAAATTTGCCACCAACTGCTTGAAGATAAACAAAAATTGTTCGTAGCACTTTTCCGGAGAGTGCCAATCATTCTGGGTTGTGTACGAGTGGACATTGTCTTTTTATCTCTCAAAATGATGCAGCTTAATATCCAACAGGTTGTTGTTGAGAGTGGCACTCACAGTGGAACACTATGCGTTTAAACTTTCCTTCTGTTTTGAAAATTAAATGGGCAAAATATGCACAACTTAAGATCTTTGTTTCCTACGCCATTTCAAAGGAGAAGGTGTTTCTACAGTGACCGGGCTAGTTTACTTCGATTTATTGAAAAGCCTGATTTATATCACACCTGAATGAAAGCAGCAACGACTACATTTTGCAGAAATACGGCTGTCCAACACACCATCACAGAGATGTTGAAGAATATCTTAATCGCATTTTGCCACAGAGATGTACACGACTCAGAGGGTAGGTAAGCGAGTCACTGATGTAACATAACCCTCTGCGACTTTTTTCCATTGGTGTTTTGTGATGGGTATCGTCTTCACACCCACATTTCTGGTATGGAAACTAGCATTGACGGTAATGTATTTATGGGTTTTAGCATAATAAGCCTGGATGGAGCCATGGGTCGTAACAATCAGTTTCAAAATTTTGTCAATCTCTGTACTTCTCAGTGCAAACGAACTCAGTTTCTTACCTGCCAATTGTCGAAACCTATTCACGCACTTACGAACAATCCTGTACACTTTAACCTTTCACTTCCTCTTGGTATACAGGCTATCCCAGGAGGAATTGTCAATATTCAGGGATATGACAGGAACGATCACTTGAAGCAAAAAGGTCTAGTAAAAATGGGTTCTACAATGCATATCTTAAGAGCATCAGCCGTTCTTCATTTTAGGTACCACGAAACAAATCTTTTTTACTACAAACTCTTTGCTTTTCATAATTTGGGTGTAGGTAGGATGGATCAAAACAAGAGAAAATTGTTCAGTAAACATGGATTCCGAAATACACTAATTATGATCTATTATAAGTTGCTCAGTAGAAGAGATGTATCTCACAGTTTCTTCTTGTTTCTTATTTTTATATTTTTTTAGTCATCAATCTTCTACTGGTATGATGTGGCCCGACACGAATTCCCTTCGCGTGCCAACCTCTTCATCACAGGGAATCTCAGAGAAGCTCTTGCAGCCTACGTCCTCAATTATTTACTGGACGTATTCCAATCTCTGTCTTCCTCTACAGTTTTTACCCTCTATAGCTCTCTCTGGTGCGATGCAAGTTATTCCCTCATGTCTTAACAGGTATCCTGTCATCCTGCCCCTTCTTCTTCTCAGTGTTTTCCACATATGTCTTCCCTCACCGATTCTGCACATAACCTCGTCATTCATTACCTTGCCAGTCAACGTAATTTTCAACGTGCTCCTGGAGCACCACATCTCAAATGCTTCGATTCTCTTCTATTCCGGTTTTCCCACAGTCCACGTTTAAGTACCATACAATTCCGAGCTCCAAGCGTACATCCTTAGAAAGTTCAGAAATTTCTTCCTCAAATTAAGGCCGTGTTTGATACTAGTAGACTTCTCTTGGCCATGAATGACATTTTTTCCAGAGCTAACTATTCATTTCATTCAGTAGATCCTGTAATTCAGAAGATTCCTAGCAATGTCATCAGCGAATCTTATCATTGATATCCTTTCACCTTGAATTTTAATTCTACTCTTGAACCTTTCTTTTATTCCCATCATCGCTTCTTCGATGTGTAGAGTGAACAGTAGGGGCAAAAAACTACATCCCTGTCTTACGCCCTTTTCAATCACAGCGCTTCGTATTTCGTCTTCCACTCTTTTTATTCACTCTTGGCTCTTCTACATGCGGTATATTAACCGTCTCTCGCAATAGCGTACCCCTATTTTCCTCAGAATAGCGAATATCTTGCACCATTTGACATCGTCGAACGCTTTTTCCAGGTCGACAAATCCTACGAAAGTGTCTTGAGTTTTCTTCCGTCTGACTTCCATTATCAACCGCAACGTCAGAACTGTCTCTCTGATGCCTTTAACTTTCCTAACGCCAAACAAACTGATCATGTAACACCCCCTCTATTTTCTTTTCCATTCTCCTGTATATTATTTTTCTCAGTAACTTGGATGTACAAGGTTTAGGCACTTTTGTGCTCTTGAAGTCGTCGGAATTGTGTGGATGATGTTTTTCCGGAAATCAGATGAGATCTGTTCATAGATGTAGGCCACTGATGAATCCTATATACGATTGCAGTTAACCACCTCGGTCTCATTTAAGGCCTGAAGATAGTGCACTGAAGCACAGAAACTGGTAGCCATATACTAAATAACGTGGTAAGGACGTCTGTAGGTGTTCCGTTTGATTACCTTCAGTTTTGATGTTTCTGGAGGGGACGTAAACCAATTCACGGTGTACGTGCATAAGAGCAGGAGAGCTTCTGTGAAGTTTGGAAGGTAGGAGACGAGGTACTGACAGAACTAAAGCTGTGAGGACGGGGCGTGAGTCGTGCTTGGGTAGCACAGATGGTAGAGCACTTTCCCGCGAAAGGCGAAGGTCCCGAGTTCGAGTCTCGTTCCGGCACACAGTTTTAATCTACCAGGCAGTTTCAAAAATGCAGAATGTTATTAGACCCTATTTTCCGATTCTTGTAACAAGAAGTTGATGTGTTGTTTCAACAGGATAATGCCCGGTCACATACTGCCTTTGAAACTCAGTGGGATAGGATAGCAGCAATCAATGATTTTACAATGTTACTTATAATCCATCTCAATTGCAAAATTTTTATTCATATGACCGGTTTCGGTTCATCTAGAACCATCTTCAGATCTGATATTTCGGTTACAGGAGTAACCCGTCCAAATCCAACAACTTGTTGTGTCGCAGCATGTGAAAGTTGCTGGATTTGGACGGGTTACTGCTGTAACCGAAATATCAGATCTGAAGATGGTTCTAGATGAACCGAAACCGGTCATATGAACAAAAATTTTGCAATCAAGACGGATTATAAGTAACATTGTAAACTCAGTGGGCTTTACAATACGTGCATCAAATTCCCTGGCCCGATCTTCAATCTTGTCTCCAGTCGAGCAACTGTGGGATACGATGAGACTCGTGCGTTTCGTCAACCAATAACTCTTACAGAACTACGTAAACAGGTTGAGGAGGCTTGGCATAACGTATCCCAGGACAGCATTCGCCGTCTGTACAATCGACTGGATGTCACAGTCAGCGCCTGCTTTGTACCCGTTGGAGACAAAAACACGTACTAATGTGGGTGTTCCAGAATGGGTCGATACCTGGTACCTGAGACCCGATTGTGCTATTGAACTGTAAATGTAATCATTTCGTGTATTTCTTACGCACTTTTGAAACAATAAATCTTGTGTTTACTGGAAACCTCGAAAAGGGTGTACTATTTTTCTGGCAGTGCAGTATTATGTCTGCTGAAGTCGCCAACCACCAACATATAGAGTTATATGTCTGCTCTGGAAGTTACTAGCCTCCACAAATCTCAACTGATTGCCTGGTAACTTATAAACATACGCTTCGGAACAGTTACTGAACTCAACTGTGAGATTTTACGTAATATCTTCCACTGATATTTTCGTGGAGAGAACCTGAATATGAGATTGGATGAATATATCACTTCGTACTGTCGATGAGGATATTCAATCACTACACTCATTCCTTTGATTTTGGGACGACGATGACTCACGTCTCTGTGTGTTTCCTGAATACATATTACATTATAATTATGATCATGGCACCTTTTTTTGTCATCAGTCTTCTAACTGGTTTGATGTGGCCCGCAACGAATTCCTCTATTGTGCTAACGTCCTCATCTCAGAGTATCACTTGCAACTTACGCCTTCAATAATTTACTGGATGTATTCCAATATTTGTCTTCCTCTACTGTTTCTGCCCTCTACAGCGCACTCTCGTGCCATGGAAATCATTCCCTCTTGTCCTAACAGATGCCCTGTCATCCTGTCCCCTCTCCTTATCAGGGTTTTCCACATATTCCTTTCCTCTCCGATTCTGCACAGAAACTCCTCATTCCTTATCTTATCAGTCCACCTAATTTTCAACATTCGTCTGTAGCACCACTTCTAAAATGCTTCAATTCTCTTCTGTTCCGGTTTTTCCAGTCCATGTTTCACTACCATACAATGCTGTGCTCCAGACCTACATTCTCAGAAATTTCTTCCTCAAATTAAGGCCGATATTTGACACAAGTAGACTTCTGTGGGACAGGAATGTCCTTTTTTCCATTGCTAGTCTGCTCTTGATATCCTCCTTGCTCCATCCGTCATTAGTTTTTTACTCCCTAGGTAGCAGAATTCCGTAACTTCATCTGCTTCGTGACCGCTGTTCTCATTTCTACTACTTCTCGTTACCTTCGTGTTTCTTAGATTTACTCTCAATCCATACTCTGTACTCATTAGACTGTTTATTCCGTTCAGCATATCATGTAATTCTTGTTCACATTCACTCACGGTGGCAATGTCATCAGCGAATCGTATCATTGATCTCCTTTCATCTTTAATTTTCATTCCACTCCTGAACCTTTCTTTTATTTCCATCATTGCTTCCTCGATGTACAGATAGAGCAGTTGAGGCGAAAGCCTACATCCTTGTCTCACCCCCTTTTTAATACGAGCACTTCGTTCTTGGTCGTCCACTCTTATTATTCCCTGTTGGTTGTTGTACATATTGTATATGACCCGTCTCTCCCTTCCATTACTAAGCGCAACGTCCGAATTTCCTCTGTCGTGCCTTTAACTTTCCTAAAGCCAACCTGATCGTCATCTAGTGGATTCTCAATTTTCGTTTCCTTTCTTCCGTATATTATTCCTGTAAGCAGCTTGGATGCATGAGCTGTTAAGCTGAATGTGCAATAATTCTCGCACTTATCAGCTCTTTCCATCTTCGGAATTGTGTGGATGATGCTTTTCCGAAAGTCAGACAGTATGTCGCCAGACCCATGCATTCTACACACCAACGTAAATAGTCGTTTTATTGCCACTTCCTCCAATGACTTCAGAAATTCTCGTGAAATTTTTTCTATCCCTTCTGCCTTATTTTAAGTCCTCCAAAGCTCTTTTAAATTCTGATTCTAGTACTGAATCCCCTATCTCTTCTAAATCGACTCCTGTTTCTTCCTCTATGACATCAGACAAATCCTCCCCCTCATGGAGTCTTCCAATGTATTCTTTCCACCTATCCGCTCTCTCCTTTGCATTTAACAGTGGAAATCGCGTTGTATTCTTAATTTTAAACGTGCTCCCTTGCTTTTAATGTCACCGAAGGTTGTTTTGACTTCCCTGTATGCTAAGTCTGTCCTTCCGACAATCACTTCTTTTTCGATGTCTTCATATTTTTCCTGCAGCCGGTTCGCCTTAGCTGCTATGCATTTCCTATTTATTTCATTCCCCAGCGACTTGTATTTCTGTACTACACATATGACTTAGAAATTCTTCCTTATTAGCCTTAACGCCTTCGATGACCTCTCCGTTATCACTCGTACATGTTACAATTTCACGTCTTGATGCGAATCCCTTAGCACGTTCATTTCAGTGTCTTCTGTCTTGGGGAAGATATGGTGGTCTGGTTCCATCGACAGCGCTTGTATAGTCTGGGAAGGAGGAGTGTGCGGTTCTAGTGCAATGAGCCCCACTTGATTCCGCCTGCCGTGTTGCCGACAGCGACCTGTATCTGAGAGGGGAAGGTCTGAGAGGGGAAGGGCTAACCTCTCTTCGCGGGACCCTGGCTCTACGTTGTCCCCTGTGGGAGCTGCCCTTGTGTGCGCCCTATCCGTTGCCTGATTCGTCATAAGCGTTGCCAGGATCGTCATCAGTGGCTGGGGGGGAGGGGGGTGGACGATGGGGCTGCCGGAGGGGCAAAACCTGTCGGACAGCCTTACCGGCCGACCCCTGCACGACCGAAGCAGCTGCTTCGCCTGCGCGCGCCCTTTGCCTATCTCGCGTGGCATCGTGCACTGAATTGACACAAGCCATTAACTCCAAATTTTGATATCGAATTAATTCAGATCTGTAGACAGAAAACCGGATGATCATATTCATCACTGCTATCGCTGTATCGCTGTATCCTTCCCCCATGAACCATGGACCTTGCCATTGGTGGGGAGGCTTGCGTGCCTCAGCGGTACAGATGGCCGTACCGTAGGCCCAACCGCAACGGAGGGGTATCTGTTGAGAGGCCAGACAAACATGTGGTTCCTGAAGAGGGGCAGCAGCCTTTTCAGTAGTTGCAGGGGCAACGGGCTGGATGATTGACTGATCTGGCCTTGTAACTTTAACCAAAACGGCCTTGCTGTGCTGGTACTGCAAATGGCTGAAAGCAAGGGGAAACTACAGCCGTAATTTTTCCCGAGGACATGCAGCTTTACTGTATGATTAAATGATGATGGCGTCCTCTTGGGTAAAATATTCCGGAGGTAAAATAGTCCCCATTCGGATCTCCGGGCGGGGACTACTCAAAAGGACGTCGTTATCAGGAAAAAGAAAACTGGCATTCTACGGATCGGAGCGTGGAATGTCAGATCCCTTAATCGGGCAGGTAGGTTAGAAAATTTAAAAAGTAAAATGGATAGGTTAAAGTTAGATATAGTGGGAATTAGTGAAGTTCGGTGGCAGGAGGAACAAGACTTTTGGTCAGTGATTACAGGGTTATAAGTACAAAATCAAATAGGGGTAATGCAGGAGTAGGTTTAATAATGAATAAAAAAATAGGAGTGTGGGTTAGCTACTACAAACAGCATAGTGAACGCATTATTGTGGCCAAGATAGACACAAAGCCCATGCCTACTACAGTAGTACAAGTTTATATGCCAACTAGCTCTGCAGATGATGAAGAAATTGATGAAATGTATGACGAGATCAAAGAAATTATTCAGGTAGTGAAGGGAGACGAAAATTTAATAGTCATGGGTGACTGGAATTCGTCAGTAGGAAAAGGTAGAGAAAGAACATAGTAGGTGAATATGGATTGGGGGGAAGAAATGAAAGAGGAAGCCGCCTTGTAGAATTTTGCACAGAGCATAACTTAATCATAGCTAACACTTGGTTCAAGAATCATAAAAGAAGGTTGTATACCTGGAAGAATCCTCGAGATACTAAAAGTTATCAGATAGATTATATAATGGTAAGACAGAGAGTTAGGAACCAGGTTTTAAATTGTAAGACATTTCCAGGGGCAGATGTAGATTCTGACCTCAATCTATTGGTTATGAACTGCAGATTGAAACTGAAGAAACTGCAAAAAGGTGGGCATTTAAGGAGATGGGACCTGGATAAACTGAAAGAACCAGAGGTTGTAGAGAGTTTCAGGGAGAGCATAAGGGAACAATTGTCAGGAATGGGGGAAAGAAATACAGTAGAAGAAGAATGGGTAGCTCTGAGGGATGAAGTAGTGAAGGCAGCAGAGGATCGAGTATGTAAAATTACGAGGGCTAATAGAAATCCTTGGGTAACAGAAGAAATATTGAATTTAATTGATGAAAGGAGAAAATATAAAAATGCAGTAAATGAAGCAGGCAAAAAGGAATACAAACGTCTCAAAAATGAAATCGACAGGAAGTGAAAAATGGCTAAGCAGGGATGGCTAGAGGACAAATGTAAGGATGTAGAGGCTTATCTCACTAGGGGTAAGATAGATACTGCCTACAGGAAAATTAAAGAGACCTTTGGAGAGAAGAGAACCACTTGTATGAATATCAAGAGCTCAGATGGCAACCCAGTTCTAAGCAAAGAAGGGAAGGCAAAAGGTGGAAGGAGGATATAGAGGGTTTATACAAGGGCGATGTACTTGAGGACAATATTATGGAAATGGAAGAGGATGTAGATGAAGATGAAATGGGAGATATGATATTGCGTGAAGAGTTTGACAGAGCACTGAAAAACCTGAGTCGAAACAAGGCCCCGGGAGTAGACAACATTCCATTAGAACCACTGATGGCCTTGGGAGAGCCAGTCATGACAAAACTGTACCATCTGGTGATAAAGATGTATGAGACAGGCGAATACCCACAGACTTCAAGAAGAATATAATAATTCCAATCCCAAAGAAAGCAGGTGTTGACAGATGTGAAAATTACCGAACTATCAGTTTAATAAGTCACAGCTGCAAAATACTAACGCGAATTCTTTACAGACGAATGGAAAAACTGGTAGAAGCGGACCTCGGGGAAGTTCAGTTTGGATTCCGTAGAAATGTTGGAACACGTGAGGCAATACTAACCTTACGACTTATCTTAGAAGAAAGATTAAGAAAAGGCAAACCTACGTTTCTAGCATTTGTAGACTTAGAGAAAGCTTTTGACAACGTTAACTGGAATACTCTCTTTCCAATTCTGAAGGTGGCAGGGGTAAAATACAAGGAGCGGAAGGCTATTTACAATTTGTACAGAAACCAGATGGCAGTTATAAGAGTCGAGGGGCATGAAAGGGAAGCAGTGGTTGGGAAAGGAGTGAGACAGGGGTGTAGCCTCTCCCCGATGTTATTCAATCTGTATATTGAGCAAGCAGTAAAAGAAACAAAAGAAAAATTCGGAGTAGGTATTAAAATTCATGGAGAAGAAGTAAAAACTTTGAGGTTAGCCGATGACAATGTAATTCTGTCAGAGACAGCAAAGGACTTGGAAGAGCAGTTGAACGGAATGGACAGTGTCTTGAAAGGAGGATATAAGATGAACATCAACAAAAGCAAAACGAGGGTAATGGAATGTAGTCGAATTAAATCAGGTGATGCTGAGGGGATTAGATTAGGAAATGAGACACTTAAAGTAGTAAAGGAGTTTTGCTATTTAGGGAGTAAAATAACTGATGATGGTCGAAGTAGAGAGGATATAAAATGTAGACTGGCAATGGCAAGGAAATCGTTTCTGAAGAAGAGAAATTTGTTAACATCTAGTATAGATTTAAGTGTCAGGAAGTTGTTTCTGAAAGTATTTGTATGGAGTGTAGCCATGTATGGACGATAACCAGTTTGGACAAGAAGAGAATAGAAGCTTTCGAAATGTGGTGCTAGAGAAGAATGCTGAAGGTAAGGTGGGTAGATCACGTAACTAATGAGGAGGTATTGAATAGGATTGGGGAGAAGAGAAGTTTGTGGCACAACTTGACTAGAAGAAGGGATCGGTTGGTAGGACATGTTTTGAGGCATCAAGGGATCACAAATTTAGCATTGGAGGGCAGCGTGGAGGGTAAAAATCGTAGAGGGAGACCAAGAGATCAATACACTAAGCAGATTCAGAAGGATGTAGGTTGCAGTAGGTACTGGGAGATAAAGAAGCTTGCACAGGATAGAGTAGCATGGAGAGCTGCATCAAACCAGTCTCAGGACTGAAGACCACAACAACAACAACAACAATCGCTGTATCTTTAGTGAACTGCAAAGACTCAGTCTTCCGTCCATATAATATTGACGCTTCACAAACGATGCTGGTATTAAGCAACTGTAACGTGAGTTTTAAACTTGGAGAGGTGGTCTCTTTACTGTAGCAGTTTTCATGTAGTCATCTCCTGAAGCTCCAGAGTTGCTTAGGGATAACTTCTTCTTTTGCTGGTGCCCTGTCCCGCGTTTGTGGCACGGATAGGACGGATTTGGCAAGATTAATTTTAAGGGGTGGCCGGATGCTCTTCTGCCGCCTCCCCGTAGCCCCCCCCCCCCCCCCCCCGGGACGAAATTAGTGCACCCCAGCTGTCTGCATCTAGTGTAATCCATGGAATAGTGCGAACGTGTTCAGATATCTGTGAGTCATGTAACTGAGGTGAAACATGGGGACCAGCCAGGTATTCACCTAGTGGGATGTGGAAAACCGCGTAAAAACCACATCTAGGCTGACTGGCACACCGGCCAACATTGGTAATCCACCGGGTGGATTCGATCCGGGGGTCGGGGCGCCTACCCGAGTCCAGGAGGCAGCACATTAGTGTTCTCGGCTACTCAGAGCATCTTTTAGCTTTTCACCTACGATGTTCAGCTTAATTACCACACCAGTTTCATCTAATAGCTTTCATTGAATTTACTTGGTTATGACTTTCTAAAGCTGAGGTCACATGAATATTTATTTATTTACAAATAATCAGTTTCGACACAGTTTGCTGTCATCTTCAGATCTTCAGAATCTTATGTTATGAACTGTGTTCATTTTGAGTTGGACCTCACGCCAGGTTGTCATGTACGAGGGTCAAATATGGTTCAAATGGCTCTGAGCACTATGCGACTTAACTTCTGAGGTCGTCAGTCGCCTAGAACTTAGAACTAAATAAACCTAACTAACCTAAGGACATCACACACATCAATGACCGAGGCAGGATTCGAACCTGCGACCGTAGCGGTGGCTCGGTTCCAGACTGTAGCGCCTAGAACCGCACGGCCACTCCGGCTGGCGTGCGAGGGTCACTCCAGAAGAAATGCACACTGTTTTTGTAAAAATACAGTTTTTATTCTCCATGTGTGAAAGTTTTACAGTGTGTAGATACATCCTTCCCGCTTGTTTTCAAACTTAGTTCAACCTGTTCCCGTGAGTGGCGCCGTCACAGCGTGTCTTCAAGATAGCTGCTACACTTGACGTTCGTCAGAAGCAACGTGCTGTCATAGAATTCCTGTGCTGTGAAAACGATACAGTGGGAAACATCCACAAGAGGTTGAAAAAGGTGTATGGAGATGCTGCTGTCGATCGCAGTACAGTTAGTGGGCAAGCAGGTTACGTGATGAAAGCAGGCACGGCAATATTGAGGATTGTCCTCGCAGCGGCAGGCGTCGTACTGCACACACTCCAGACAATGTGCAGAGAGTTAACGAATTGGTGACTGCTGACAGACGCATCACATTGAATGAATTGTCAAGCTACGTTGGGATAGGGGAAGGAAGTGTTTGCAGAATACTGGAAGTGTAGGCGTTAAAAAAGGTTTGCGCCAGGTGGGTTCCCGGGATGTTGACAGTGGCTCACAAAGAGACAAGAAAAACGGTATGCAACGAACTTTTGGAACAGTACGAGAATGGTGGAGGTGAATTTCTTGGAAGAATTGTGACAGGTGATGAAACATGGCTCCATCATTTTTCACCAGAGACGAAGAGGCAATCAATGGAGTGGGATCATGCTAATTCAGAACCACACCTTCTGCTGGATTAGTTATAGCTACTGTGTTTTTCGATTCCGAAGGACTCTTGTTTGTGGACGTCATGCCGAGTGGAACCACCATAAGTTCTGATGCATATGTGACGATACTGAAGAAACTTCAAGCTCGACTGAGTCGTATTCGACCACATCGGCAAAAGCAGGATGTTTTGCTGTTGCACGGCAATGCACGGCCACATGTCAGTCAAAAAACCATGGAAGCGATCACAAAACTCGCATGGACAACACTGAAACACCCGCCTTACAGTCCTGACCTGGCTCCATGTGACTATCATCTCTTTGGGAAACTGAAAGACTCTCTTCGTGGAACAAGGTTTGGAGATGATGACTCCCTTGTGCACGCTGACAAACAGTGGCTCCAGCAGGTTGGTCCAGAATTTTACCGTGCGAGTACACAGGCGCTCGTTCCAAGATGGCGTAAGGCAGTTGAGAGGGATGGAAATTATGTGGAGAAATGAAAATATTGTTCCTAAAGGATGTATCTACACACTGTAAAACTTTCAAACATGTAGAATAAAAGATGGATTAAAAAAAAGTGTGCATTTTGTTTGGAGTGACCCTCGTGGATAAAATTACATTATGTTCTACGTTTTATCTACATGACAACTTCAAGTGAGGTCCAACTCAAAACGAACGCATTTTATAATATAAATTTTTGAAGATCTTAACATGGCAGCAAACCCTGTTGACACCTATTGTTTGTAAATCAAGAAGTATTTATACGATCTTGGTTTCGGAAAGTTTTTATCCAATAGCTGTGAGTATTCTTCCTTTCTTGGTACTTTTACTTCGTAACTATAATAGACATTTATTCACTTTTAATCTTCACTAATATTCAGTATGACTCCGATCCTCTTGATATCCTGTGTTCCTTAATTTGTGACGCAGTCTCATCTACTAGGTCGCTCGAAACACTCTCGTCTAGTTCATACAGCACACGCACTCAAATCACAAGACTTGCACTACCAGCGAGACAGCGCCCAATAAATGTTTCCCAATGAATTTGCACCCAGAAAATACGGTACACTTACAACATTCACTAGTATTTGAGAACTGCCACATTCTGAGAAGGCCAGTGCTTCGTTCTGGGCAGTCGACAGACGTCGCCTACTGCGGCGCGGAATGAGTCCGCCTGCTTGGGTGGCACAGAGGCGGTGGGTCGCTGGGGCGGTGGCGCAGTGTTAATTAGATGCTCGGCCGGGTCTGGCGCTCGCACTCAAACACGCGCCGCCTTCCTGCTCGGCGGCGGCGTTTCGAACCCCGGCGAGTGCAGCACTATCGCTGCACACACGACTGGACGCTAGAGCTCTAATTAGCTCCGCTGGGGCAACCAGTGGCTTTACGTCACCTGCCACACGTAGCGCGCACACACGGCCAGTGTTTGAAATCCCCAGGGGGTTTCAATGTTTCACGCGGATCTGCGTTCCAGATGAAGCGATTTCATGCCGGCACTGTTTAAGGTAGCTCCAAATAAAACGACTTTATCAGCAAATAGTGAACGAAATGTTTACAGACGGTGATGTACCACGTCTACAAACAACTGTCCATAATTAATCTGCGGCACCGAAATGTCAGAACCAGAGATGACACTATGAAGCTTGGTAGTGAGAGAAATGGGTGCGTTTGTTAAAGGAATGAGGAGCTAATCAGCAATTAGTAGCAATTCAATTTCATGCAAAACTGACTCATTACATCTAAAACTGTCATAGTGAGACCGTGGCTGTGTACAATTAATCTATGTTGATTCTTACAAAGAAGAAGACAGCAACCAGCCATTATTAATACTGCTTTTTATTTAAGTAAATAGCGCCGTAACCGGTTTCGAACTGACAAGTTCATCAACAGACGGCTGTTCACATGATTATGGCGCTATTTACTTAAGTAAACAACAGTATTAATAGTGGCTGGTTGCTGTCTTCTTCTTTGTAAGAATCAACCTACATTGATTCATTACATTTTTAAAGTGAATTTTGATTGAGGTTAGTTGATGTTTGAAACACGCTATTTCTGTGTAAAAAATCTTCGCACTATAACTGCGGTGCAGACAATCGTTTTTGTCGGTTGCACACGTGCATTTTTCCCAAAAAAACGTGTATTATTTATTTTACACTGTCTCAATTTAGTATTTGATTGTCCTTCTAAGTCAACACATTTTGCCCTACAGTTCTACAAATGAGTATGCAACATGAAAACTGCACAGTATGATGATGAAAATTTGTTTTCGAATATACAATATTCCTTTCAGTCATAGAGGAGTTGCACAAGAACATGGAATCCCTAAAAACACATTACAATGCCATTACCGTTGCCATTCAAAGCAGCTTCCAGCCATCTTGGAGTGGACGAGTGGAGGTCCTATAAGGTTTTCATGAGAATCTTACACCATTGTTCCTACAAAACAGTGGCACATTCAGTGTTGAATAACATTGATGAAACCTTCTCTCCAAAGCATCACAATAAAGCCCAATAATATTGAGAACTGTTACTGTATCGGTCAGGGAAGATGCGGCAGTTCATCCTCTTGCCGATAAAGCCAGTCATGGACAATGTGAACTGTGTGAACAGCGGCCCTTTCGACCTGGAACACAGCACCACAATTGGGGAACAAACATTGTATCATATGATGGACCTTAAGAGCCATACAGGTCACATAATCATCAGTGAACCCCTACCATGTTTCGCCCAAGGGACTAAGTTCGTCGGCCCGCATCTCGTGGTCGTGCGGTAGCGTTCTCGCTTCCCACGCCCGGGTTCCCGGGTTTGATTCCCGGCGGGGTCAGGGATTTTCTCTGCCTCGTGATGGCTGGGTGTTGTGTGCTGTCCTTAGGTTAGTTAGGTTTAAGTAGTTCTAAGTTCTAGGGGACTTATGACCACAGCAGTTGAGTCCCATAGTGCTCAGAGCCATTTGAACCAACTAAGTTCGTCCAAAAGTTCGAAACAGTGTGCAGCAAGAGTTATCCGACCGAATGACTTTCCTCCATTGCTCCGTAGCCCAGGTTCTTAGTCTTCGCCACCACGTTTTCCAGTTGCCGATATTTTCATCACCGGTGAGTGGTTTTGTAATTCCAGCTCGCCCTGTAATTCTCAGACTGTGGAGCTCCCTTTTTGTTGCCTTGTCCAGACACGGTTCGCGAGTGCGATAGTCAGTTACGTAGTGACGTTTCCAGCTGTAGTCCTCTTATTTTTCGCCACAGTCCTTGTCAATGAACGTCTGTCGAGATCACTAAATATACACTTTCATCCGCGTTATGATTTACACTACTGGCCGTTAAAGTTGCTACACCAGGAAGAAATGCAGATGATAAACGGGTATTCAATAGGCAAATATATTATACTAGAACTGACATGTGATTACATTTTCACGCAATTTGGGTGCATAGATCCTGAGAAATCAGTACCCAGAACAACCACCTCTGGCCGTAACAACGGCCTTGATACGCCTGGGCATTGAGTCAAACACAGCTCGGATGGCGTGTACAGGTATAGCTGTCCAAGCAGCTTCAACACGATGCCACAGTTCATCAAGAGTAGTGACTGGCGTATTGTGACGAGCCAGTTGCTCGGCCACCATTAACTAGACTTTTTCATTTGGTGAGAGATCTGGAGAATGTGCTGGCCAGGGCAGCAGTCGAACATTTTCTGTATCCAGAAAGGCCCGTACAGGACCTGCAACATGCGGTCGTGCATTATCCTCCTGAAATGTAGGGTTTCGCAGGGATCAAATGAAGGGTAGAGCCACGGGTCGTAACACATCTGAAATGTAACTTCCAGTGTTCAAAGTGCCGTCAATGTGAACAAGAGGTGACCGAGACATGTAACCAATGGCACGCCATACCATCACGCCGGGTGATACGCCAGTATGGCGATGAAGAATACACGCTTCCAATGTGCGTTCACCGCGATGTCGCCAAACACGTGTGCTACCACCATGATGCTGTAAACAGAACCTGGATTCATCCGAAAAAATGACGTTTTGCCATTCGTACACCCAGGTTCGTCGTTGAGTACACCATCGCAGGCGCTCCTGTCTGTGATGCAGCGTCAAGGGTAGCCGCAGCCATGGTCTCCGAGCTGATAGTCCACGCTGCTGCAAACGTCGTCGAACTGTTAGTGTAGATGGTTGTTGTCTTCCGAACGTCCCCATCTGCTGACTGAGGGATCGAGACGTAGCTGCACGAACCGTTACAGCCATGCGGCTAAGATGCCTGTCTTCTCGACTGCTAGTGATACGAGGCCGTTGGGATCCAGCACGGCGTTCCGTATTACCCTCCTGAATCCACCGATTCCAAATTCTGCTAACATTCATTGGATCTCGACCAACGCGAGCAGCAATGTCGGGATACGATAAACCGCAATCTGACCTTTATCAAAGTCGGAAACGTGATGGTACGCGTTTCTGCTCCTTACACGCGGCATCACAACAACGTTTCACCAGGCAACGCCGGTCAACTGCTGTTTGTGTATGAGAAATCGGTTGGAAACTTTCCTCATGTCAGCAGGTTGTAGGTGTCGCCACCGGCGCCAACCTTGTGTGAATTCTCTGAAAAGCGAATCATTTGCATATCACAGCATCTTCTTCCTTTCGGTTAAATTTAGCGTCTGTAGCACGTCATCTTCGTGGTGTAGCAATTTTAATGGCCAGTAGTGTAGATGACGTATCCCCGCCTTCCTGTATGTGGTATACATCTTCAATGAGATGCTTCTTGATTGATCAAACACTTTGGCTCCTTCGGTTACGGAAGCACCCAACATACGAGCGCCAACAGCTTGCCGACGCTTGAATTCACTTGGCCTGGACGTAATGGACTCCCAACGACACGAAGCGCCGTTACGACTACGGCTGGCACTTGCAGCTCACTGAGGACAGGCGCGTTCGTGGTCAGACTTTTACATCTACATGCACACCACAAGCCACCATAAGGTGCGCAGCGGAAAAGAAGACGAAGTAAATATTTCAGAATTTGGATCAAGAACAGCCGCCAACATGAGTAACGAAGAAGTAGTGAAGCAAAGCAAAACAACTTAAATCACTTAATAAAAGCAAGTCTTCTGCTCCAAACTGTATACCAGTTAGGTTCCTTTCAGAGTATGCTGCTCCTTTAGCTCCATACCTTACAACCACAAACAACCGTTCACTCGACGAAAGATCCGTACCTAAAGACTGGAAAGTTGCACAGGTCACAGCAAGAAATGTAGTAGAAGTAATCCTCTTAATCACAGGCCCATATCATTAACGTCGATATGCAGCATGATTCTGGAACATATATTGTGTTCGAACATTATGAATTACCTTGAAGAAAACGGTCTGCTGACACACAGTCAACATGGGTTTAGAAAACATTGTTCTTGTGAAACACAACTAGCTCTTTATCCACATGAAGTGTTGAGTGTTATTGACAAGGGATTTCAGATCGATTCCGTATTTCTGGATTTCCGGAAGGCTTTTGACACTGTACCACACATGCGACTTGTAGCGAAATTGCGTGCTTATGGAATATCGTCTCAGTTATTTAACTGGATTCGTGATTTCCTGTTAGAGAGGTCACAGTTCGTAGTAATTGACGGAAAGTCATTGAGTAAAACACAAGTGATTTCTGGAGCTCCCCAAGGAAGTGTTCTAGGCCCTTTGCTGTTCCTTATCTATATAAACAATTTGGGAGACAATCTGAGCAGCCGTCCTAAGTTGTTTGTAGATGACGCTGTCTTTTATCGACTAATAAAGCTATCAGAAGGTTAAAACAAATTGCAAAAATATTTAGAAAAGATATCTGAATGGTGTGAAAATTGGGACTACACCCTAAATAACTAAAAGTGTGAGGTCATCGCACTGAGTGCTAAAAGGAATTCGTTAATCTTCTGTTACACGATAAATCAGTCTATCCGAAAGGCCGTGTATTCAACTAAATACCTAGGAATTGCAGTTACGAACAACTTAAATTGGAAGGAACACATAGAAAATGTTGTGGGGAAGGCTAAACAAAGGCTTTGCTTTATTGGCAGTACACTTAGAAAATGTGACAGATCTACTAACTAGACTGCCTACACTACGCTTGTCCGCCCTCTTTTAGAATACTGCTGCGCGGTGTGGGATCCTTACCAGATAGGACTAACGAAGTGCATCGAAAAAGTTCAAAGAAGGGCAGCACGTTTTGTATTATCGCGAAATATGGGAGAGAGTGTCACTGAAATGATACAGGATTTGGGTTGGACATCATTAAAAGAAAGGCGTTTTTCGTTGCGACGAAATCTTCTCACGGAATTACAATCACCAACTTTCTCCTCAGAATGCGAAATTATTTTGTTGACACCGATCTACACAGGGAGAAATGATCACCACAATAAAATAAGGGAAAGCAGAGCTCGTACTGATAGGTATGTGTTCGTTCTTTCCGAGCGCTGTATGAGATTGGAATATAGGGAATTGTGAAGGTGGTTCTATGAACCCTCTTCCAGGCACTCAAACGTGATTTGCGGAGTATCCATTCATATGTAGATGTGGATATCTCGTACCACTATCAGTTATTTCCTTTCCTGTCCACTCGAAAATAGAGGGAAGATGGAACAGCTCTTTATATGCCTCCGTACGTGCTCTAATTTCTCTTACCATTGTGGTCTTTACGCGAAATGTACGTTAGCGGCAGTAGAATCGTTCTTCAGTCAATTTCAAGTGCTGGTTCTCTAAATTTTCTCACAGTGTCCCTCGAAAATGTAGCAAGAAGAAGAGTATTTTAAGCACCAGATTAAGATGTATTTTCGTTATAGGTCTATCTGTGGCCGAGTGTCATCATTTAGGAAATATTATTAAGGTATATATGCTCAGGAATATCTTAACATAATAAACTGTTTTGATTTATTCACGAATAAGTGACAAGTATTACACGTGCAGAGGATAAGTGAGAAGAATTAAACAGATAGCAAAATATTAAAGTGAGTTACTGCTTATTGTCACACCATATCGTTTGCACTGTTAACTGTGTGCCCCTGATTAAACGATCTGAAGGGACGATCAGAACAGCTTAAAAACCATCTGACAGGCTACCGTACCAAGGCTACCGTAAAAGGGCCACCGATAACCGGAAACAGATTTGTTTATTGCTTCATATATTTTACACGTTACGCCGTGTTCTGACACTGGTCGTTTCCGTACAAACTAAATGTTAGAAGCTACACGAACAAAATTTTTCCGTTCATTTAAAAACTGAGTTATTGATGATACCCTAAAAAAATAAAGATTTAAAAATAAAACAAAACTAAAAATCTTTATATATATATATATATATATATATATATATATATATATATATATATATATATATATATA
The DNA here is from genome assembly GCF_023898315.1 of Schistocerca nitens. Lineage (NCBI taxonomy): Eukaryota > Metazoa > Arthropoda > Insecta > Orthoptera > Acrididae > Schistocerca > Schistocerca nitens. The sequence continues at coordinate 175,355,287 of NC_064619.1, forward strand.
TATACACACACACATGCAAAGAACTTCAGTTTGAGAATCAAAGCCTGCAGGTTAGATGAGTGTCCAGGAAGACACTTCAGGTCTGTTCATATGTCAGCAGGGCCGACTCTTAGTGTCACTATGTCTGTTGTTAGTAGAAAACATAGCTGCTAAAACCAATTTATTTTCCTAACTCAATGGAATTTCCTCATTAATTACTTCTTCTTCTTCTTCTTAGTCGTTGTCTTCTTCTCCTTCTACAAGCATTAGACCTACTGGCTCTTTATGATCTCTTGATTCATTAATCTTTTCTTTCTTCTACCAATGTTCCTTCTTCCCTTAGGGATATACTGTAGTAGTTGTTTTGTAATACTGTCATCGCTCATTATTTCTCTTGTTTTTTTCTATTAATTTCTGTATTCCTTAATATTTTCTCGTAAGTGGTAAATTCGTAAGTTCTTCCGGATGGTCTAATTTCTTAATCTTTCTCTTCTTTTTACTCCCTGGACTGTTCTTAGAAATCTCATCTCGGTTGCCTAGAGTCTACTGTATGTTCTAGAGTATATAGTCCAGTTTTCACTTCCATTTAGTCCATAGAGAACTGCTATAACTTCATAACATTTTAGCACTATGTGCTTTTGTACATTTCCCCTAAGCGTTCTTTACATGGTGCCACAGATCACATTGAATCTCTCGTTCTTTTTTTTCCGGCATCAATTTCTCCAAGGTTTGATACTTTACACCCTAAGAATGTAAAGTTGTTAAGTTGTTCAACAACTTTCTTTCGTAATATGAATTTACATCTTAAAGCTATTGGATTGCCATGGACGTGACTTTATTTGTCGATATACTTTATGTTGCACTGATATCTTATATAGTTCTTACACTGCTCTCTGTAAGTTATCTTTGTTATTCGCAATCAGCATCTGGTCGTAAGCAAACATTGCAGTTTTATAAAGTGTCTTCCACTGAAGTGAAACTTTATAATCCGTTGTTTCCATTCCCTCCAAAAGTTGTCTAAATATAAATTAAAAAGTGGCGGTGTAATACAACGCCCTTGTCGCAGCCCTTTATTAAATTTCCTTGGATGATACTTACAGATTTTAGCTGTACATTTGTCTGTGTTCTTGTATATGTACTTCGGATAACTTCGATCAAATTTAGTGGTGTTCCTATTTTTCCCACACTTTCTATGTGACCAGTTATCAGAATCATTATATCATCTATAAAAACAGCAAGATCTTACTTTCCGAAAAACTGTTTGGTCTTCGAGTACTATGCTGTCTGCGATGTTTCGCAATCCTTTTGCCATTATCTTCGCATGTATTTTTCATAACGTATTTAAAAAACTTATGGCTCTACAACTTCCTCCTCTTTTAAAAATGCTGATTGCTACTGGTTTCAATTCCACTGCTATTTTCCTTAGCTGCCATCACTAATTTTTAAAAAATATAAAGGCTATACTTTGCTCCTTCCGGAAGGTATTTAAAAAGTTCTACGTTGGTAATGTCCGTTCTAGGAGATTTTAGGTTTTTCCGGCTTTGTAAGACCTCCTGAAGATCACTAAATTCTGTTTTATCAGGTTCCGGAAGACATCGGTTTATTTTTTGTATTTCCTCATTATCCGTTTTGGAGTGCCTGTTGCCTGTATATGGAGCGCAGTACTCGACCACTCCTGTTTCTGCCACGACGTCAGCATCCTGCGGGTTGCCGCTCTTTAATTCCACAGGCGTTCCTCCTTCGGAGACAGTTACGCGCTCGCCAGAACACTCCGTGTTTAGACTCGATTGTGACAGTAAACACTCTGCTTAACAGGCTCAACATTAGTAGGAACCACCAGAGAACGCTACCATCGTCCATACGCAGCACGCTTTGCGCGCTGCTATCAGCGTCCTGACGTTTCGTGTTCCTCAAGAGCCCACGGTTATTCCACCGAAGCAGTAGACTTAAGCCGCGGAGCGAGCTCCATCAGTCAGTTTAAGTCAAAACTCCACACCAGACCCCTCACTCCTGTCGCCTACGGCATACCATCTGTTGGAGGTTCAGCTGACCCTGCATGACGTCGCATCGCTTCACTACGCGGCACAGAAACCACCAGCACTCGCCCTGGGACCCAGTAAAAAATGGTTCAAATGGCTCTGAGCACTATGGGACTCAACTGCTGAGGTCATTAGTCCCCTAGAACTTAGAACTAATTAAACCTAACTAACCTAAGGACATCACAAACATCCATGTCCGAGGCAGGATTCGAACCTGCGACCGTAGCGGTCTTGCGGATCCAGACAGCAGCGCCTTTAACCGCACGGCCACTTCGGCCGGCGGGACCCAGTACTACGGTACAGTTGCGCAGCAGTAATTACTTCACGGCATACGTAATGACACAGGTCACGACGGTTTTGCTACATTTATACTGTTTCAAGGACGATCACATCTGTTACTAGCTTTTCTGAAACTTTATTTTTATGTTGTGAGGTTGCAACAAATGTACATTTTCAAACTACACTCTTTTCAGTCTGGACAGGTGGCTCAAGGTCTCGCACTCAGCACCTCACGTGACCATCCCCTCCACAATGGCTTTCCCCTCTCTCCCAGTGCAAAATCCAGCCCTTCTACAGTTATAGAACAAAAGTGCGGGTGTGAGTGTATGTGTTTACGTTGAAATTGTATGTAATGTCGAATCAAAGTGGTATTAAGTGACTGTCTAAGATATTGTGTGTCAAGCGTAAAATTCTTTTTAGAGCGCTGGAAAACCGCCAAGAAAAAGTTTGTGCATTTTTTCAGAGCTACGCAAAAAACAACCGCAGGAGCATGTCAGGTCTGCACAAGAACAGTGCAACGCACCTGCGAGAAATCCGATAAAAATTGAAACAGTGCACTAGTTTCCATTCCATAAGCAACAGTTTTCGCTGCTCGCTCGCACCGTGAATTACAAA